>NC_136492.1:98810733-99000733 GCF_053919585.1 Euprymna scolopes
GATTAGGATTACACACCTCATTAATGCATTCATCCCAATGTCCGTCATTTTCCAATAAATTCAGAGCTTGACATGCGCTGCGAAAAGTAGCATGTGTAATGCCATTGACAATTTTTAATTACTGGAATGATGTTGGACCAGCCACATTTACCAACAACATGCGAAGAAAGAAGCATATTGTTTGAGATGGATAGTATACAGTCTGCCTATTGTGTTTTCTTTTAATATTCCAGGTTGTCCATCGACTTGCTCTCCTCGTTTGTGTCGTTCAAATGATTTTCTACTCTTATTCCATATGTAATAGGGCAGGCCGATTTTGGAACCCCGGTGAGGCAATGGTGATGATAGTTAGGGTTTGACATAGAAAAGATCTACACGAAATACTTTTCTCAAAATCGTTATCTTTGCTTGAGGAAGTGACTTTAAAAATTGAAAAATTGAAGCGATTAAAAGTTTTTCGGTTAATTGTCAAGAACATCCTGTCATCAAAACAATCCGTACTGTTAAGAAAATGGAATCATTATTTAGAATAATTTTTAAACTACATTTTTAAATAAAATGAGTGAAGATAATGAATTAATAAAATAAATATTAAGTGTAAAGGCAAAATTAAGTTTTTAAAATAATAACGATCAAAGTTCGCTTTTTCATTTCAGGAACTTTTTTGGGTGGAAACATTTTAGATTTCACCGTCGCAAAATACGGTCGTTATTGATATTGAAAATTAACGTTTGTTTATTATTTAATTTGAAAGCATTACGATTTAAGCTTAATTATTTCGAAAGGAAAAACGAAAAAGACTTGTTTAAAATATATATTATTATATTTCAAGTGTCTGCAGTGAATTCAAACATATTTATTTTATCTTTTTTAATTTGTTTTTCTATTAGGTTGGTACAAAAACAATGTCATTATTTTGACGGTAAAATGAACGTAAAAAACACTATTCTTGCACCAACCTAATATTTCATATCAAATTCTATTTGAAATTTTTATTAAAATATGGTAATACTCCAGTTTTATATTAAAACAACAATAAGAAAAATAGTCCATACAATTTTATTCTACATATTCTTTACGAAACATAACCACGTAAATTATCAAGATTTTCTACTTAATAAAAAATACTTTGCAGAAAATTAGTGTCAAATTTTAATTTCTCTTATTTTTAGGGAGTAATAGTTTTTAAGCAGTGTTTTTCTTCTAAAATTATAGTTTTAAAATAAAATAACCCACAAAGATTAATAGGAGTAAATAAGGAAAGTCATTTAAAGGTTTTTTCGTTATTTGTGCATCTATTTTATTGTGCTAAAATAACTGTTATTTAGAAAGCCATTCTTAATATGGGAAGGAGGTTGTATTGTAACTATTCTGTACTTTCACCTAAAAATTTAATAAACAAAAGTTTCATAAAAATTAAATTTAACTTGAAAATACTATGAAAAAATAGCATAGTAACATAGATGCACAAGCACTGGTTTTTCAAACTCTAAACACTAAACACTCGTTTAAAATGGCACAGTTATAGCAAGAATGAATCTCTTTATGGATAATCGTTATGTTATGCTATGGTAATGTTATCGAAGGAGGATCTAAAATATGCTAAAATATCTAAACTAAACACTACTATGCCTCTGATTTTCTTTGGTCCTCTCTCTCCAATGCATCTAATGCAACTCTACAAAATTTTTCATTATTTCTTATAACTAGCACTTATTTTTTTACGTATGAAACTGGAAGATAGCCTAATAAAATTTCCTTCAGCTATAATTTATTTTTTTAATTTCTTCATTTTATGCTTCAGATTAGAATGTCAGTAAAAGCACAACGTTTGGTTTTAACCCGTGGTGCACAAAATTTGCTGGTCCTCCTTGTCATTTGGATGAAACAGCACCCCAAATTCACGACAAGTCATCCAGTTTAGTTATTTCCTCGAAAACAGTTATCCCCACTATAAAAAAGTGAGATTTCTAAGTTAATTGCCAAGGAAATAATTAGTATTCGGCAAGCAGTCAATCCACAGTTGCCCTTGTTAAGGTAACATTATATAGAACATAATGTCAATATATTTGCCTATAAGAGGGGTAAACAGATTGACAGGAAATCTCTTGCAGCAATCAAAGTGAAAAGAATGAAGGAACAGCTAGACACACTGTTTGATATATCTTCTTGTAGCTGTAAAAATTCTGTCTTGAGATGTGATGACTTTGCAGTAAAGTGCAAGAGAGAAAACTGTCAAACAAGGCACATAATCTGCACTTGTCCTCCTAACAAGGAGGTAAAATTAATTCTATAGATTCACCTGCAATTATGTTCCTTTTTTGTGGAAAATAAAATAATATATTGGTATTTATTATGTAATCTGGCTCTATTATTAAACATGTAAATTTTCCAATTTTCAGGTTCCACTAGAAGAACTGCCATTTACAGCAATTTTTAAATTACTTGATGGAACAACAAAAAGCCTAACAACATTTACTGGTCCTTTGGGAAAACTTTGTATCAATAATTATCAAGATTTACCTCAAGTAGAATTCTAAAAAATTAGTGTCCTTCCTGATCATCATTATCTGACAGCAGAAGAAACAAATAATTTAAGTGTGAAGACCAGAGGCTACTTTTTGAGTATGCTGTTGGCATTTCTTGTGGAGCAGTTAACTTAGAAAATTGGGCCCTTGAATCAAGGAAGATGGCTAACATAAGCCACAAGGTTAATGTGTTTATGGACTAGAGTTGTCTATCCTCAAACACTATAAATTAAACATTTTGGTCAAATTTATTATCCAAGTGTATGCAGTTAGTTGGTTTGAGATCAAAACCGACAATATTTTTTTAATCAACAGCAGTATATTTTAATATGATTCAGAAAACAAAACAGTTAACTGAAATCCAAATTACTGTTTTAAACAGTTCAAATTATAGTGCTTTTGCACTACTTCCGGAAAATATAATATCGATGATAAACTCAGATGAATTGGATGTGAGAGAAGAGGATATTCAAACAATTTTGTCCATTAGGTAAATAAATATTTATCCATTAAATTTTATTAGTTTTCTTAATTTACCCAAACAATAGTTAGTTTTATTCATATTACATCGCAAAAATATTTTTTTTAAAAAAAAGTGTTTTCCAATAATTATTTTGTGTGTTGTTTTTTCTAGAAATAGTGAACAACTAAAAAAACAAATGAAAAAGATTACTGCTATCAATTTTGCAGCCACACACTAGTCAAATTTGATTGATTTTTCTCAAAAGGTTGTATATGGGCAGGAAGCAAGACATAGACACATTATTACAAAGTCATCGTGCCAGCAAATTAGACCTTCATTTTCCTCAAAAGGAAAGTATATAGAAAAATGTAGTTCTATAATAACAGTTTATATTATTGCATTTAATAAAAAATTAAAATACATAGTTCTGTAATTTGTATCAAGTTGTTATATTGTGTAATACATCTCCACATATCTTTTTGAATTGTGAGATTTAGAAGATTTAGTTGCTAATTAGCATTTTTTTACAATTTTTGTGTAATCAATGCAGTAAAAGTTAAGATATTTTGCTAGTTGTGATTCATTATTAAAATTATAATTCAGGTATTTATTTTTCTTCCGATGTATTTCATATAGATATATCAATTTTAATTGAATATTTTATAAAAGAAATAGTGAAATTTCAAAGTCAGTGTTGTGAAAAATGCTATGAAAATGAAGGATTTTTCAGCATTTTTCTACACGATTTTTAAAATTAAATGCTCAATTTTCTCTTCAAGATGGGAATCTAATTTTTGGTGTATGTTCTTATCACATCAAATCCCAACTATCATCACCAGTGCCATGTTGATTTTCTGAAAAAAGTTGCAGATCGACCAGCCCTAATGTGTAATACTGAGGCACTTCCGAATAGAGGAATGTTTTTGCAAATGTGTCAGTTTGACATAACATGAAGAAAGCCGTTAAAGTTGTAGCCAGTGGTATCAAATCTATTTGTCGCACATTTGAAGCTGTAAAGTAAACGCGTTGTCCATTTTGTAGATGTACAGCTAAGTGAACAATAGCCGGACTTCGTTCATGTATTGGAAACGAAAGAATTCGACATACAGCTTCATTGCTGCTTATGTATCTTCCAGCTTGATACTGTGCGATTTCATCAATATGTAAATCATTGCTCCGTGTTTTCAAGGCAAAAACTGCCATATAGTTGCCTTTATTCACGTACTTACAAATGTATTTGATGGACTTTACAGAGTTACAGTATTCCACATTGATGTGCGATTTATAGGTTTTTGTTAGCAAAGGTGAATATGGAACAACCCATCGGTTATCAACTTGTATTTTGCCATTTCGCATTTTTATGGTTGCTAATTTACCGCCATCTTCTACTGACCTTTTGTATAAAGGATATCCATCATTTCCTGTAACTGTGTTGGTTAATAATGTTCGGGGATATCGCTTAGAGCAGTTACCATCTATCATGCGTGGTGAATTTGGATTAAATATACCGCAAGGTCCATGTATCATATTTTTTATTACAACTTCATGCAAATCTTTATCAATGTCAGCATAAGGTATTTCAGCAGATACTAGATTGTCATTTCATTTGGACTGAGTTTGTTGCAGAGCCAGATTAGTATCTGGGAGTGTGGTAATCCTCTCTTTTGCCATTCCACTGAACACAGATCCAAATACTTTATGTTTTACAATGTTAGCGATTTAAGCTTTTGTCTGAAAACATGCGCTGTAATATCATGCCTATCTACCGATGATTGCTCAGGAAGTAAGAGTTGCTGTATATCATTCCAGGCTGGGTTGCATGTAAATGTAATGAATAGGTCAGGACGCCCATATTGGCGAACATATGCAAATGCATCTTGAGTGTACCCATGCATATGACGTGGAATGCCCAAATATGAAGATGGCAAAATTGTTAGTCTTCCAACGTTGGTTGTATTACCTTCATTAACAACTGCATCACGCAAATGAACATATTCTTCAGAACGAAGTTTTGACTTATTCAAACGGATGAATAGCAAACGTTCAGTTTCAATTTTTGCATACATGTCTATAATGTATTGATGGAATAATTGGCGGCATTTCAGAATGTGATTGTTTTCGTTCTCTCGAATCATTAATCGGTACGAGTAATAGTTCATTGTGCTGCATTTCTTATTTGTTTCTTCGCTACTAACTGGATTTATCATGTTAATATGGAAATGATATCCATCAGCACCATCCCAAAAAATGATTGGATATTGCAGGGCATCGTAGCATCGATAAGTTTCAGCAATGTTTGTCAATTGATCATTCCTCCTATGAAGAACAGTATCCCTTGGTTGAAATTGATTTCCAACTATAACAATTGCCATTTCATCTATAGTCGGAGCATTGAATCTTCGCACGTGTTCTCCAGTAGGCGTTTTGTCAGCATGAATAACAATCTTGTGTGTATCAGATGGCATCATGTCAATTGCAGTTTTGAATAAAAGCACTAAAGTGTTTTTATTATAGAGCATGTCTTGCAGTTGGGAAACAATGGACCGTCCTATACTGGTTGAAATTCCACAGCGTGCATTCAGTTCATCATTGTTATCACCGATGAAATACATTTGTAGGAATTTATGTTGACCATCTGGGTATGGAAGCAGAGATCCAACTTTATGATAAATTTGTCCTTTTATGTTAAAAGTTGGTATGAATTGAGCTGTAATGCTTTCTGGTGCGAATGACGTCATTTGGAAGCATGTGTTGTATTTCATGATGTTTGATAAAAAATGCTTTGATTCAGCAGTATATCCAGCAAGCAAAATTTTTAATGGTTCTGGTGGATCTTCAAATTGAGGTAGTTTAATTTTCCCGGCTGCACAACACATTCTTTTAGTTTCTCTCTTAAATTTAAGAGCCTTGCAGTAGGGGCACACTTCAGTTATAGTGCCTATTTGAACGTGGTGGCTCAAACTATAATCCTCATTAGGGTTGTAGTGAAATGCTAGGCGATCCCAATCCCAGGATTGTTGAGCATGAAGTCGTGTTTGACGCTGATCTGCATGTCTCAGCCTCTCGCGTTATTTCGTTGTGAACGAAGCAGATCTGAAGACGCATTATAGGATTGCTGTACCTGCAACCGTGCTTCCTCAAGTCTGGCTGCACGTCGATTTGCTGTTTCATGGGCACGTACTTGAACCATCCTTTGTTTACTATATTGGTTCACAGACGCCCGTTGTTCAGGACTTTGAGTAGCAAGTAATCGCCGCATTGCTTCTGCATTGCGAGTACGACGATCTATGTTTGATCTTCTGGGTGGCATTTTAAGGAAAAGAACTACAGCGAAATTATCAATAATGTTTAGTAAAAGTGGATTTTTTAAATAGGAAACAGGATAAATGATTTTGGAAAAGAAAAATCTGTAAAAAGTTTTGATCGTTGATTCCATTTACTGGCCCATCGAAAGCTGTATGGTCAATTAAGGCCAATTTTTTTGTATATAGATGTGTACTTTTCCTTGTGTCCAAATAGATTTGAATAAATAATATTTTTGTTTTTTTGTTTTTTTTTTTGCTTATTTTCAATTGAGGAATCTGAAAATCCTTTCTTTGTGTCAAAATAGATTTGGAATAATAATTATTTTTTGTAATTTTTTTTGCTCATTTCCAATTGAGGAATCTAAAAAAAAAAGAAGTCTGAAAAAATATTTGCTTGATTGTTTTCTCAATTAATTAGCCTATCGACAGCTGTATGGTCAAATAAGGAAAATTTTGAGAAATAATTTTTTAAATTTCTTTTTTTTGTTTTGCTTATTTTTAATTGAGCTCTATGGTCAATTAAGGCCAAACTTTTATGTGGTTCTGTACTTCCTTTGTCAAGATAGATTTGGAAATAATTTTGTCTTCATGCTTTTTTTTCTTATTATTAATCGAGAAATCTGAAAAAAGAGAAATCTGAAAAAGATATTCGTTTGATTTATTTCTCAATTTGTTGGCCTGTCGACAGCTGTATGGTCAAATAAAAGCAATTTTTTATGTAGTTCCGTACTTTTCTTTGCATCCAAATAGATTTGGAAAAATATATTTTTAAAAAATTGTTGTTTATTTTTGATTGAAGAATCCGAAAAAAGAGAAGTCTGAAAAAATATTTGCTTGATTGATTTCTCAATTTATTTACCTATCGATAACTGTATGGTCAATTAAGGCCAATTTTCTTTGTATGTAGTTCTGTACGTTTCTTTGCATCAAAATATATTTGGAAAAAAATTTTTGCTTATTTTTAATTGAGGAATCTGAAAATATCGTTGTCTGCAAAATATATTTGCTTGATTGATTTCTCAATTTATTGGCTTATCGACAGATGTATGGTCAATTAGGGCCAATTCTTTTTTTTGTATGTAGTTTTGTACTTTTCCTTGCGACAAAATAGATTTGGAGAAATAATTGTTTTTAATTCTCTTTTTTTCTCGTTTGTTTTAATGAGCTGTATGGTCAATAAAGGCCAACTTTATATTCTTGTATGTAGTTCTGCCATTTTCGTTGCGTCCAATTAAATTCGGAGAAATATTTATTTTTTGTAAATTGTTTTTACTTATTTTCAATTGAGGAATCTGAAAAAAGAGAAGTCTGAAAAAGATAGTTAATTGATTGATTTCTCAATTTATTTGCTTATCGACAGCTGTATGGTCAAATAAGGCCAATCCTTTCCGTACTTTTCCTTGCGAGAAAATAGATTTGGAGAAATAAGTTAGGATTCTTTTTTATTTCTTTATTTTTAATTTAGCTTATGGTCAAATGAGGCAAATTCTTTTTATCTAGGTCTGTTCTTTTCTTTGCGTCAAAATAGATTTGGAGAAATATATTTAAAAAAAGTTTTTGTTGTTTATTTTTAATTGAGGAATCTGAAAAAAAGAGAAGTCTGAAAAAACTATTGCTTGATTGATTTTTCAATTTAATTTTTTTAATTTTTTTTTTTTTTTTTTGCTTATTTTCAATTGAGGAATCTTAATAACTTTTTCTTGAGTCCAAATAGATATTAAAAAATGTTTTTTAATTTTTATTTTTTTGCCTGTTTTTAATGAGCTGTATGGTCAATTAAGACTAATCTTATTGCATGTAGCTCTGCACTGTGGAAAATAGATTTGGAGAACAATATTTTAAATTTTTTTGCTTATTTTCAATTGAAAAATCTTAAAAAGATATTTGCTTGATTGATTTCTCAATTTATTAGCCTATCGACAACTGTATGTTCCAATAAGGCCGATTCTTTTTTTTTTGTACGTAGTTCTATACTTTACTTTGCAACAAAAGAGATTTGGAGAAATATTTTTTAATTTGCTTTTTTGCTTATTTTTAATGAGCTGTATGGTCTATTAAGGCCAATTCGTTTTTTTGTATATTGTTCTGCAACTTTCTTTGTGTCAAAATAGATTTAGATAAATAATTATTTTTTGTCATTTGTTTTAGCTTATTTTCAATTGAGGAATCTGAAAGAGAAGTTTGAAAGAGATATTTTCTTGAATGATTTCTCAATTTATTAACCTATCGACAGCTATATGGTCAAATAAGGACAATTTGAAGAAATAATTAAAAAAAACTTCTTTGCTTATTTTTAATTGTGCTGTATCGTCAATTAAGGCCAGTTTTTTTATGTAGTTCTGTACTTCTTTCGTCAAAATAGATTTTGAAATAATGTTTTAATTTTTGCTTATTTTTAATTGAGAAATCTGAAAAAGATATTTGTTTAATTTATTTCTCAATTTATTGGCCTATCAACAGCTATATCGTAAGATAAGGCCAGTTTTTTATGTAGTTCTGTACTTTTCTCTGCGTCCAAATAGATTTGAAGAAATATATTTTTAAAAAAAAGTTTTTTGTTGTTTATTTTTACTCGAAGAATCTGAAAAAGAGAAGTCTGAAAAAAAATTTGCTTGATTGATTTCTCAATTTATTTACCTATCGACAGTTGTATGGTCAATTAAGGCCAACTTTTTATGTACTTTTCTTTGCGTCAAAATAGATTTGGAAAATGTGTTTTTGTTGTTTATTTTTAATTCAGGAATCTAAAAAGAATCGAGTCTGAAAAAAAAAGATATTTGCTTGATTGATTTCTCAATTTATTGTCCTATTGACAGTTGTATGGCCTATTAACATACTTTTTTGTATGTTGTTCTGTACGTTTCTTTGCATCAAAATACATTTGGAAAATAATATTTTTTGCTTTTTTAATTGAAGAATCTGGAAAAATCGTTGTCTGCAAAAGATGTTTGCTTGATTGATTTCTCAATTTATTGGCTTATCGACAGCTGTATGGTCAATTAAAGCCAATTCTTCTTTTTGTATGTAGTTTTGTACTTTTCCTTGCGACAAAATAGATTTGAAGAAATAATTGTTTTTAATTCTTTTTTCTCGTTTATTTTTAATGAGCTGTATGGTCAATTACGGCCAATTTTTCCCATGTAGTTCTGCCCTTTTCCTTTCGTCAAAATAGATTTGGAGAAATAATTATTTTTTGCAATATGTTTTACTTATTTTCAATTGAGGAATCTGAAAAAAAGAGAAGTCTGAAAAAATAGTGTATTGATTGATTTTTCAATTTATTTGCTTATCGACAGCTGTATGGTCAAATAAGGCCAATCCTTTCTGTACTTTCCTTGCGACAAAATAGATTTGGAGAAATAATTTAGGTATGTTTTTCATTTCCTTATTTTTATGGTCAATTAAGGCAAATTCTTTTTATATAGTTCTTTACTCCTCGGGTCAAAATAGATTTGTCTATTTTTAATTGAGGAATCTGAAAAAAGAGAAGTCTGAAAAAATATTTACTTAATTGATTATTGGCCTATCTACAGCTGTATGGTTAATTAAGGCCAATTTAGTTTTCTATGTAGTTCTGTAGTTGTTTTTGTGTCCAAATAAATGTAGAGAAATAAATTTATTTATTTTTTTGTTTTGTTTTATTGCCTGTTCTTAATTGAGGAATCTGAAGAAAGAGAAGTCCGAAAAATATTTGCTTGATTGATTTCTCAATTTATTTGCCAATTGACAGCTGTATGGTCAAGTAATGCCAATTCTTTTTGGTAGTAGTTCTGTACTTTTGTTTGCGTCCAAATAGGTTTTGAGAAATTTTTTTTAATTTTTTTTTTTTTTTTTTTTTGCTAATTTTGATTAAGCAATCTGAAAAAAGAGAAGACTGTAAAAACATTTGCTTGATAGATATCTCAATATATTCAATTGTTTGGCCAATCAACGGATGTATCTTTATGTAAGGCCAAGTGTTTTTCAGTAAACAGATGGCTTGTACGCTATATGGACGTGTATAAAAAGATGGTATTGATTTCAATAACACAAAAATTAAAAATATATCTGGAAAAAAATGCAAGATTAAAAATATTTACTCTAAAAAAAAAACAAATCATTTAAAAGATGCTAATTTTTATTGTAATGTTATTAGATTTTAAGAATCAGTAATAAATCGTTTAAAAACATCTGTAGAAAAAACAGGACGCAAAAAATGGAAATAATTGAAATAGTAATATAGTGATGCCCCCAAAACACCGGAAAACGGTAAGGAATAAATATTTTTGGATAACGTTGAAACAAAGAGTTATGTGTAAAAACTATTTTAATTGTTAAAGTCTAACCGTACAATTTCTAAATGCACGTGAACGTTAAAAAACAATTATTGGCTGTAAAAAAAAAAGAAAAGAAACAGCAAATGAATTTTTATGGAAAAATAGATGCTATATTTTTTATTTTATTTCAATAACACAAAGAAATTAGAAATATATCTGGAAAAAAGCAGGATGAAGCTGTGTAATCGAAAAATATATTTAGATTTATTTTATGTAGGTTGAGTGAAACGTGTATCTGACTTAAACAATGTGTGTAATGGAAAAATGTGTTGTGGGCTGGGAGAAAAGTTTTAAGAAAAACAAATGAATTTTGAAATCCTGTAATTCGAGATATAGATATACCTGTAAAAAATAATTCAAGATTAAATATCAAATGAAGTTCAAATATGACAGATTTACCGAAAGAAACTTACCAAGGAATTATTAGAAAAAGGTAAAGAATCGGTAATAATTTGTTTTAAAAAAATCTGTACAAAAAGCAGGAAGCAAAAATTTCGTAATGTCCCAAATAAACGGAAAGAAACACCTGGAAACTTTCCTGAATAGAAGGTTTTAGGTAATGTTTAAAAAAGAAATTTTGTAAAAGCACGTGAATGGCAGAATAAAAATCAGCGGAAAAAAATTTTGCTTTAAAAACAGCAAATGAATTCGATCGAAATAAATTGATGCTATTTTTTATTTATTAAAATTTTTTTTCAATAATGTACGAAATTAAGAATTAGACAAATTTATTTTAGGTGGTCTTGGCGAGGAAAGCATTAAGCAAAAAAAATGAATTTTAATTTTAAAAAATGAAATCTTCGAATGCGAGATTTCGTTGATGCCGTAAAAAAACTAAACAATTAAAACTTAATTTGTGATGGGTGAAAAGCCTTAAGATAAACAAATGAATTTTAAAATTAAAAAATTTGTAAGATAAACAAATGAATTTAAAATGTAAGAATAGGGGATGGCTTGTTTTACTTATCGATTCAACTATGAAATCTTGTAATTCAAAATCGTCAAATCGTGGTGAATTAATTGAAACGTTCATTCTACCGGCAATAAAATAGATATCAGTTTCGCACTTACGAAAAATATTTTTATAATTTGCAATGTTAATTTATTTTAATAACTTAAAAACATTCCTCGACTCTAAGGATAGACTGTCTAAAATTTTCAAATAAATTGGCAATGTAGAAATATGGTTTTATTGATAACGAACGAACCAAGAATTATATATATATATATATATATATATATATATATATATATATATATATATATATATATATAATAAATTCCACAGCTAAACAACGTCGCAGCCCACAAGAACCATACAATCAAAGAACCGGAAGTCGAAGACTCGAGTTCCGCCCTCATTTGGGCTCATCAGTTAGACACATCCGAACTCAGGATTCGAAACCCGAGCCTCTTGCGTGCAAGGCAAGCACTCTACCAATTGAGCAAACGCCCTGCACACAAGAATTTCTATTAACCAACACAGATCAAGCAAACCGCGCCGAAATCCGACTGTGAAATGAACCTACTTCGTCTCAACAGTATATATATATATATATATATATATATATATATATATATATATATATATATATATATATATATATATATATATATAGGGAAATAAAACAATTTACAACTGTAAATTAAAATTTACAATTAAATTTATCATTAGACAGAATACTCCAAGAACAATTTTTAAAAAATATATATACATGAAACAATTGAAAAAAAAAACTGGAACAACATTTTAGCGTGGTAATGACAAGGGCTATGACAAATCATTGTTTTGACTCTCGAGTGTATATCCGACACAGTTAGACACAGTTAATCAATCGAGAACAACATCACTCTATTGAAAACATATAAGATATCAACTCATATATACTCGAGAGTTAAAATAAATAAAAGAATATTCTGTTGTCATGGTCCTTGTAATGTCAGCCTCATTGGTAATCCATATATATATATATATATATATATATATATATATATATATATATATATATATATACCGTTTTCAACCGAGCTATAATCTATGCTTCCTCTAGTAGAAATACAACACAAATTCGTCCATCTGCATCTAATATAAATAAGTTTCCAGTGTACTCAAAATTGAGCGGAACTTCCATGATCAATTTTCTTTACAAAAAACTATCTGTATATGGTAAACAATATCACGGAGTTGCTTCTCAGCTGACTATAGCATTATAGGTTTCAAGTCCAACATTTAAAAATTCTTGTGCTATTATTTTAAATAATCTAATTCGGATTTGTCTTAACTAGTGTTACCAATCTTATTTATATGGCCTCCTCACAAATTTATTATCCTAATCCCTCAGTGGCCTATTGATAAGTTATATTTTACAGCGACTCGGGCTTCGCCGTTATAAGACTCGTTAGCGAGATTCGAAACCAGAACCCTAGAGTCTAGACCCTAAATTTCTACCTCTAAGCCAATCCATAATAGTAATGTCTATCATTGTTTTTGTTATATATACTATAACTAAGATTACCTCTTATAAATAAAAAATGTGTGTTTTTTATTTTTATTATTAATTTAACATTTTATATTAATGAAACTAAAATGTTTCATTATAGTTTGAATTCCCCTTTTTATTTTAAGTATCATTATTATTACTTATGTTATTATTTTCTTTAGTAGAATTTACATTTTATTTCAAATATACAGATGTTATGAATGTTACTAAACATTAACATTTAATGTTACTAAACATTGTGCATTCACAGTTTAGTAATATATTAATTTATATTCATTATTACATGTTTATTTATCATTATTACGATTCTTATTATTAATAATAATTATTATGATTACAATTTTATTATAAGATTAAAGAATTAAGTATGTTTAATGGCATTAATAATACTGGTGATATATCTAATATACGTCTACATGTTTGTCTGTCTTCGTAAGTTCACACTCTATCTCCTCCGAAACTAAAAGTCGCAGAGCTGTGCTAAGGCCCCAAATGATTGGAATGCATATGGACCGTTCTTTTATGGCTCTTTAGTCGGTTAAAATAGTTTTAAAGGGATCAAAATTAGGTAAAAATCGGAAAAAATCGTTATACATTTTGTACATTCATCTTAGTTTATTTTTAATTTTTAATCAGTTAATATGCGTGTAAGGTTGGTACAGTGGTAACGTCACCAGCTTTGAATGCTCCGGTTTCGGTTTCGATTCTAGCTGATGGCACCTAAATACTCTTTTTACTTTAAAAATCAGGACTCTATAATAATATATACGAAATCTGGACAAATTAAAATATATTTAAGCATATTTTACGCCCGGAAAAACTGCCACCCCCCGTTATATATATATATATATATATATATATATATATATATATATAATTTAAGATTTGTGATTCGAAAAAGTTGCATTTCAAATATAGAAATTTTATTGTATGCAAGACAAAAAATACAGTATAGTAAAATATATTTCCTTAACCCATGAGTTTTCGATGTTTATACATCTCCTCGGAGGAAAATTATTAGCAAATATTATAAAATTTTAAATTCCTAAATTATGATTTATTTGTTCTGGCTAGAATATTGAGCAATTTTATTTAACTGGGATAGTCTTATATAAAATATTACATCCAATAATATTTTGTAAGATCGATAATCATTGGATTTGCGCACCAGTACATTTATTGTATTTCATTATTCTGAATAGTATATATATATATATATATATATATATATATATATATATATATATATATATATATGCGCGAGCGCGCACGCGCGCGCGTGTGTGTGTGTGTGTGTGTGTGTGTGTGTGTATAAGAGCAAATAGTTAATAAAACATGTTAAAAAACACTTTGAAAAAGAGTTAAACACATATTTAATCTGAAAAGGAAACACTTAATAAGTGGATAGTCCTTAATCCGCGGAGTTTCGAAGAAATACTTTCCTTCTCATCAGAGGGTAGGAATTAGCAAAATGCGGGATCAGATTTTGCATACAAAAGTATTTGATGAAACTAAAAAAGTATTTGATCTACCAATATGATATAAATGCGGGAGTGCCTCAGGGGTCTATCCTTGAACCTCTGTTATTCCTAATATTCATAAATGACCTTTCTGACAAAATTGTCTGTGAGATGGGTATGTATGCTGACGACACCACGCTCTATAGGAAAACAAATGAACACATATCTAAAGAAATGGCAGAAACACTAGAGGAAGACCTCCGATCCGTAGTGGAATGGGGACAAAAATGGATGGTCACCTTCAATGCTGCCAAGACTAAACTTGTTTCCTTCAATAATTACAAGAAACCTGCCCTACCTCAATTAGCAATGGCCAATGATATTTTATCTGAAAGTATATCTTTTAAACTACTCTGCCTAACGTTCATAGTTGGAACAATTACATTAAGAACATTGCCAGGACCGCTGCGAAGAAGGTGGGTTCTCTCTACCGTGCTAGAAAGTTATTAACGCCCGAAAGTATCCTATACCTCTATAAGGCCACCATTCGCCCATGTATAGAGTATTGCTGTCATACTTGGGTTTGTGCATCTGCCACTAGTCTCTCGCTCCTAGACAAGGTTCAAAAGAGAGTCGCCAATCTGATAGGTCCTGAACTGTCAGCTAAACTTCAACCTCTGTCAAATCGACGAAATGTCGCATCCCTCTGCCTGTTCTACAAGTACTTTAATGGTGCATGCTCTGACGAACTGCAAGCACTTGTACCCCCTCGACGTAAATACCCCCGACAAACCCGACAAGCAGCTAAATCCCACCCCTCCACAGTAGAGATCCCTAGATGCAAGAGAGCCTTCTACTCCAGTAGTTTCTTCCCCAGAACAGCTAGACTTTGGAATTCCCTTCCGGGTCTCTGCTTCCCCGACTATACCGACATGTAGAAGTTCAAGTGTAAAGTGAACCGACATCTTGCTGCCCAACTTCCTACACAGTACCCCTAATGATTATGTCCCTGATAGTAGCCCCCTACAACAAAGTTGCAATGTGCCTTGTTTGGGGTGAAAATACACGTGGATGGAGAGTCTGGTGAAAGGTAAATTATCCAATTACGGTAAAATCCAAAAATATAAATCCAAGAAAGCTAATTGAATTTCCCTTCGCACAAGTAAAATCCAAGGAAATCACTTAATTGGAAGTGGTCCAATGCTTCATAAATTGGTAATATACGAGGAGCGTTCCAAAGATAGTACTTATGCATTCATGATCTGAAAATTTCATCCTTCTGTTTAAGATATTGACGGTGTGAGACTAAAAAAAGCATTGTCATGGACGTGTGTCAAAATAGCGATGCACCATTGAATTTCCCCACACATAAAACAAATTGAACAGATTAACATTCACCGGTGCCTGATGAAAGTTTACGAAACCAAGGCAGTTAATGTCAGCACAGTGAGGAGATGGATTCGTCGATTTCAAAGTAGTGATAGAGATATTAGTGATAAAGCACGTTCCAGGCGCTTATATACAGTCATCGTTTATCGTTGGCAAAATGCATTGAAAATGGTGGTTACTCTGTAGAAAAATAAATTCTGGAGTACAAAACGTCGCACCTTAAAATATATCCAGTGATGATGCCCCAGCTTGCGGACTTTGGGGAGTGTGGAGCAACCCTTTAATTGCCATTGCTCCCATATCCATTCTGACCCAAAGTGGTAGTACCTCTAAGGGTCCCAACTATGGGTTAAATAAAAACCGACTTGAAAACAACAAATATATTCTATTAAAAACATTTTCTTCAAAATCTGAAAAGGGTTGATATGCCGTAAAACAAAAACAACCAAAACCAAACTAAACAAAACAAAACGTCGTTGATTTTAATTGTACAACTCCCGACTTGGTAGCTTTTCATTTTTTCAGTAAAAAATAGAATGCATTTCTTGGAATGATCCTCGTATATGGGTGGGTGCGCTAGCATATGAGATTATGTCACTTAACATTTCTAGTTAGTAATATTTGTTTGTTAGAATAATGCAACGTAATTGCTCTTTTATTACAATTCATTAATGCCGCATGAAATGTGAAAGTATTTAAACTGGGTAAATTTCATTCACACATGACATCAAACACATACACACACACATATATAAGTATATATAAGTGTATATATATATATAAGTATATATATAAGTATATATATAAAAGTATATATATAAAAGTATATATATAAGTATATATATAAAAGTATATATATAAGTATATATATAAATATATATATAAGTATATATATAAGCATATATGTATATAATATAAAGCTGAATGTGTGTGTGTGTGTGTGTGTGTGTGTGTGTGTGTGTGTGGTCACGAATAGACTCCTATATGGTTGACTATTTTAAAAAACTGATTACATATAATGATAGAAGATGTATCAAGACACAGGAATGGGTATGTTTGATCTGGCAAAACGGTGGTTCATTAAAATTGTGGGGTGTGCGTTCGCGCCTGGTCCACAAAGTATGGAAATAAAAAATTTAAAAATAAAAAAAACGTTTACAAGTGTTTTTGATATAGATGTACATAAGAATACTTTGATAAGTATGTTTTAACTTAAATAGGAATAGTATAATAGAATTGTGGGGTCTGCGTTCGCGCCTGACCTCCATAGAATGGAAATTGGCACAAACTTTAATGAAGACTTTTCATATCTATCTGCGTTTTTGGTTTTGATACCCCTAAATTCAATCCAAATTTACAACTCTTCCTTTTCATAACCTATCATACTTACTTAAATCAGAGTCCATTTTCTGTAGGCTGTTTTTGAACCCAGTCAACGACGGGTACTTTTGCTCGTAAGTATATATATATATATATATATATATATATATATATATATATATATATATATATATAGAGAGAGAGAGAGAGAGAGAGAGAGATAAGTATATGTATATATAAATATATGTATATATAAGTATATGTATATATAAGTATATATATAAGTATATATATATATTAGTATATATATATGATTATATATGTAAGTATATGTATATATAATATATATAAGTGTATATATATGTAAGTATATAAGTATATATATGAGTACATATATATAAGTATATATATAAGTATTATATATAAGTATGTGTATACACACACACATATATACACACACACACACATATATATATATATATATATATATATATATATATATATATATATATGCACGGAGTGACATGTTCAATTGTGAAATGTATATATATAACCGAATGTCTGATTATACATTTTGGGGTCGGACAAACATTCCAATGCTTTATACACGCACTCTCTTCTGTCTTTTTTTACATGCCTTGTTGCAGTTGGATTTTTTTCTTTTTTTTTTTTTGCCAAATCATTGATTTTGATCGGAGCCCTACACTACCTGCGCCATACGCAACTTCTCACGACATGGAGTAGACAAGAAACTTAAAATATTACGAGAAAATATTATACGGAATTACTTTTAAAAATAAGCACTTATTAATTTTTTTTTTAATCATTGCGCATGTACGGTCAGAACTCAAATGTTTCACTTTTTGTATTAATAAGTCGTTATTTTATCAAGACTAAAAGCCACTCGAATGTGAGGGTTAATGTAAAAGATACAGTGTTAATAGAATGACAATGAATATAAATGTATTTTTAAAAAAATAGCATGAATAAAATCTGATGACTAATGGGGAGGTTGATGACAGATGTTTATGTACATATTTTAAAATAGCAACGTTGTAACCAGCAGAGGAGCAATATTGTGGCAAAGCGTTTAATACATGTAAAGATTTTTTGTCACAAGTTCTTAAATTGTGAAACGTGTATTCCTTATAAAAGATATAATTCTTTAATAAATGCTGGATTTATTTTATATTGGATGAAAAGCAGTGTCCTTTGTTAAGATTCAGATTTGAAAAGAGAGAAGAATCACTAATTGTATCTACTTCATACAACAGCATAATTTTTGGGGGGGGCGGTGTTCGAAACATTTAAATACTTTAGATTTGCCTGCGAACGCGAATCCTATATATTAAAGATTAAAGGTGATACCTGAAAATGATTATCCTATAATAAAAAAAAACACAGCAGGAAATGTTTTCAAGACAACAGCTTTTAGGTCTGTTTCGATTCAACCAATGTTATCATGAGTAAATTTTTAACAGATAAACAATAAACTTAGAGTAAAACAAATTTCTTTGCAAATGCAAAATGACATTTAAAACTTGCTTGATATTCGATAGAACAATAACAACCAGTAGACGTCAAGCAATATGAATTGTATTTGACATTTAAAAACACATCAATATATGAATTGGTAATTTCGATAACAAAATATACATGTGAAGATGAAGAACAATTTCTATTGATATATTGATGTTGATCAAAATGAAAAATGGACACAATCGAAATTTAAAACTTTTCAGATCAGGATTGGTGATTTGTATTCGATCATTCTAACTGCTGTGCTTAACTTAATTGTTATTTTCACAACATTTCGGTCGATGTAACTTCCAGCTTTTTTCAGGTGCACCTGATCCAACGCGGGAATTTGTATGATTTTCGACCCCTGTAGATTAAATAAGAGGGTTCTTTCGAAATTCCATACATATTCCATAACTCGACATTAAATAAAAGAATTGAATTAAGAGGTACCTAAAAAGATGCAAGGTTACATCGAGCGAAACGTTTAAAATAAAGTAAAAAATTAGAGCTACATTTCGAATAGTCCAAATAATATAAGTAATAAATTATATATATATATATATATATATATATATTATAATATATATAATATAATAAATATAATATATAATATAATATACACATAATATATAAAATAATATATATAATATATAATATATATTATATTTAATATGATATATATAGTATACATTATATATAATATATTTAATACTAGCGATGGGGGGGGCTTTGCTCAATCGTAAAATATGATTTTTTTTTAAATTTTGACTCGTTTTTGATCCTTTTAAACTATTTTAAGTGACTAAAAACCCATAAAGAAACAATCCATAAAATATCCAATCATTTCAGGCTTTTTAGCCACTCTGCAACGTTTAGTTTCGGGAGAGATAGAGTTTGAAAATATGGAGACAGATAGACAGACAGACAGACATATAGCCTTTTATATTTATATATGCGGTGATAATGGTTGAAATCGCCCTAAACTCTAGACCCAAAACTGAAGAGCCAGTGCTCAAAACAACGAGATATTATAAAAAGGCTGACTGGGAAGCTATCAGAGATCTTATCAGAGACGCCCCATGGGGGAATATTTTTTCTCTTCCTGCTGAACAGTGTGCAACCGAGACCACTGAATGGTTCAAAACTGCAATCGAAGCGCATGTTCCCATGCGGAAATTCTATAGCAAGCCCCACTCTCCCCAATGGTTTACTTCGACTTGCGCAACTGCCATTGCTCAAAGGCAGCATGCATTCCGCAGGCTTAATCGACATAAGTCCAGTTCAAACAGACAGAAGTACATAGAAGCTAGAAGTAACGTTAAGAAAGAAATAGCGACAGCTAAGAGGGAATTTACGGAAACCACTAAAAAACGCATCGAAGCACAAAAGCTAGGAACTCGTGACTTCTGGAAAATCTACAACAGTGTAGTAAATAATGGGCAATCAACAATTCCCCCACTAACCAACAATCACGAGGTTGTTTGCTCAGCAACCGAGAAGGCTAACATGCTTGCCAGTCGGTTTGCCTCAAACTCCATACTGGACCCTCTAAACCACCCCCTACCTCAATTTCCTATGCGGACAGACGCCACGCTAGACGATCTGAAAATCACCCCTGCTCAGGTGCATGCTATCATAAAAAACCTTGACACTTCCAAAGCATGTGGACCCGACCTCATCCCAGCTGTGCTATTAAAAAAGTGCTCAGCCGAAGTAGCTCCAGTTCTCTCCAAACTCTACAACAAATGCCTTAATGAATCTTGCTTTCCGAGCTGTTGGAAAACTGCTTCTGTAGTACCAGTATTCAAGAATTCTGGCGAAAGAACTGACCCATTAAATTATCGCCCTATTAGCCTCCTCCCACTTTTTGCCAAAATATTTGAGACCTCAATTAACCATGCTCTAGTCCAGCACCTTACAGATGCTAAACTACTGACCGACCATCAATATGGATTTAGACAAGCCCGTTCCACGGCAAACATCCTCACTGTAATCTCTGAACGCATATACCATTCACTGGACAAAGCGGGAGAGGGCAGAGCGGTAGCTCTAGATATATCTAAGGCTTTTGACAGGGTATGGCATGAGGGTCTCCTCAGGAAGATTAGATCATACGCTATCACTGGTAGAATACTTAACATAATTAAATCCTTCTTAGATAAGAGAAAAATCCAGGTTGTCCTCGACGGTCGTACATCTAACCAATATGATATAAATGCGGGAGTGCCCCAAGAATCTATCCTTGGACCTCTGCTGTTCCTGATATTCATAAATGACCTCCCCGACAAGATTGCCTCTGAGATGGGTATATATGCTGATGACACCACACTCTATAGCAGGCATGACAGGAAAACAAATGAACATATATCTAAAGTAATGGCAGAAACACTAGAGGATGACCTCCAATCAGTAGTGGAATGGGGACAAAAATGGATGGTAACGTTCAATGCCACCAAGACAAAACTGGTTTCATTCAATAATTACAAGAAACCTTCTCTACCACCTATAGCAATGGCCAACGACTCTTTATCTGAGAGTACGTCTCTCAAGCTCCTTGGCCTAATGTTCACAGGAAACATGAGTTGGAACAATTACATCGAGGGCATTGCCAGGGCCGCTGCAAGGAAGGTGGGCTCTCTCTACCGTGCTAGAAAACTTTTAACACCCGAAAGTATCCTGTACCTCTATAAGGCCACTATTCGCCCATGTATGGAGTATTGCTGTCATATTTGGGCCGGTGCATCGGCTACTAGTCTCTCGCTCCTTGACAGGGTTCAAAAGAGAGTAGCAAATCTGATAGGCCCTAAACTGGCATCTAAACTTCAGCCTCTGTCCCATCGTCGAAACGTTGCATCCCTCTGCCTGTTCTACAAGTATTATAATGGTGAATGCTCTGAAGAACTGCAAGCACTTGTACCCCCACGACGTGAACACCCTCGACAGACCCGACAAGCTGCAAAATCCTACCCCCACACTGTAGAGATCCCTAGATGTAAAAGATCTTTCTACTCCAGTAGTTTCTTCCCCAGAACTGCTAGACTTGGGAATTCCATTCCAGGTCACTGCTTCCCCAACTGTACTGACATGCATAAGTTCAAGTGCAACGTGAACCAACATCTCGCTGCCCTAATCCCTACATAGTACCCCAGTAGATGTTTCCCCTGATAGTAGCCCCCTACACCAAAGTGGCAATGTGCCTTGTTTGGGGTGAAAATGTAATAAAAAAAAATATTAGATATATAATACAATATATAATATATATGATATATAATACAATATATAAAAGCAATATGCAGTATATATAATATAATATACGTATAATATACATATATATGTATATATATATATATATATATATATATATATATATATGATATATATTATAATATATATGATGTGTGTACAGGGTGACCCAAAAAACGGGCCCCATGTACACTTTATGTGATATCTTCATTATTTATTCACCGATTACCCTTATTTTACAGGACATGGCAGAATCAACGACCGTGAGTACACCAAGACCCCAGTGGGAGCTAGGACAAAGAATACACTGTGTTAAATTTTACAACAAGACAGGCTCATGTAAGAAAACCAAGGACAGTTTCATGCGTCAGTTCAAATGTGAAAAGGCTCCATCCAAAAGCAGAATTCAGAACTGGGTGGACCATTTCGAGAAGTATGGGACCGTGGAGAACCTCAACGCTGCCAGAAAGAACCGTCCAAGCCACTCGGGACGTCCTCAGAAGCGAACAGCTGAGCTAGTCGAAAGAGTGAGAGAGTCTCTCCAGCAGAGTCCGAAACACTCTGTGCGTAAGCGAAGTTAGTCCCTCGGTATGTCCCGTGACTTGCAGGAGAGTGCTGGTGAACGATATCAGGGCTTACCCATAAGGAATACAGACGTCGCAGACCCTTATAGCCTCAGACAAGAAGCAGAGGAGGGCTATGGCAGTCAAGATGCTCGAGAAGATCAGTCAAGATGCTCGAGAAGATCGAGGAAACACCAAATTTCCTTAACTGCTTTTTGACCTCAGATGAAGCCCACTTCCATCTAGATGGAAAGGCGAACTCTAAGACAAATGTTTTCTGGGGGGGTCCTTCAGACCCAATGAAGTAGCCACCAAGCCCCTGCACTCTCCGAAGTGCACGGTGTGGCTTGCAATCTCGGCCAGAGGCATCATCGAACCAATCTTCATCGAAGAATCTGGTGCAGCAGTGACAGTCACCAAGGAGCGGTATTTAGAGGTCCTCAAGACCTCCAAGAGTGAGGACCATCTACCCGTCGCTCATGAGCAAGTTCTGGTTCCAGCAGGACGGAGCAAGTTCTCACACCTCAAACCTGTCCCGAGATTGGCTGAAAGAGAACTTCGGAGGCCGAGTGATCAGTCTCAAGACTGATTTTGAGTGGGCACCCAATAGCCCGGACCTAAGCCCCCCAGATTTTTTCTTTGGGGCTATCTTAAGGACAGAGTCTACGCAGGGAAACGCCATCAGGGAGGAGATGAGAGTAATTACCAATTCGGTCTGTAAGAACGTCATGGACAACTTCGTGCTGCGCCTCAAGAAATGTACGAAGCTAAATGGAGGCCATCTAGAACATATGTTGTAGAACGGAGAAAAAAAGGCCAAAGACCCTAGTGTTTTGATGTGATGTTTTGAATACAATAAACTAGTTATGACCAAAGTTTCATTTCATTCGGACAAAACACCAAGAAACGGGACCTAATTAGAGTTGGGGCCCGTTTTTGGGGGGTCACTTTGTAATATAATACATAATATATATAAGTACGATACAATCACGTTTACACCCGGTTCTCGCTAGATAACCGAATTTAAGCCACGATGAGCCTGGACATGGTGACCATTGGGGGGGGGGAATAGTGCCTATATGCATCGCGCCAAGACGTAGAAATGTCAGCTTTGTATTTGGTGGCGCGTTTAATTCTTTGGGAAAGATGCGCCCCAGTCTTCCTTAAAATACACATCTTGGATAAGGGAAATCTCTGATGTAAAAACCTGAGGTTTTCTGCATGCTTTTTCCCGTGGCAGCCATTGCGCCGACGAAGATTGGCAGTTGTACCAAAATAGTGTGGTTGGTTCTATACAAAACCTGCGCCACTATCTGTGTTTGTTTCTGAACAACTTTATTGTTGTGGCCAAACTCGTACGGCGAAATCGATGGGAGTGTTCATCACCATAAGATAGAGAAGGATAGCGAGTGCATTTTACCGACGATAGAATCGTAAAGTAAACAAAGACATATATCGTACGCTGAACAGTTAAGAATACAAATTATTATCGGATGTAAAGCCTCTAAAAGATGTGAAAATACCAATCACTTTTATCTAATATAAAGTTCTGCGACTAATTCTAGGGGGATAGGATTAGCATTCTAAGTATGTCTATCCACATTGTTAGCATTCCAATCATTTTAATGTTTATCATCGCAGAAATGATTAAGTTTCAACGAAATAAACATTTTCTCTCTGAATTTATGAACGAGCATTTATTATTACATACATTAGTTTACTTCAATTTACTGTCCTCGTTGACGTTGGTAGTTATATTATTTTCGGCTGATGTACTCTGCGACCTTCGTATTGCTGATTTATTGGTACGATACATAGATAATGTAAAATTCATTAATATTTAACCTAGCACTTTCTAAAATATTAGATATATGTAGTGTGTATGTATGAATATATATATATATATGTCACCTCCTACACTGATGATTGTGTAAGCATGATGAAACATTTGTGTCTGTCGGTGTAAAAAGAAATACTAATTACATAATTATAATTATCAACCCCCTTTAAGAATACTTAAGGATGGAAACTGTCTAGAAAATATAAACTAAGAGGCAGTCAACTAGCGTTTATGCAATATTCACGACTTCCGCTCATTTGAACACTCTGGATTGTCTAATGTCTGCGCCTGAATTGTGCGTTTATTAGTTGTTAATTCTCTTCATTCCCGTGACAATTGTTGGTTGCCCGGGGGTAAAGGCATAGCAAATGGTGTCGAAGGTGGCTTCGTGGCAGGGTTCGAATCTTCTGTCCGATAAAATTGTCACCTCCTACACTGATGATTGCGAAAGTATGAAACACTAGTGTTAGTAAATATAAAAAGAATAATTATTATTTAATATATATATATATATATATATATATATATATATATATATATAATACTGTACCTGAGAGCCCATCTTTATAACTCACAGGCAACATGAACTGGAACAAAACATTAACGGCATTGCCAAGAATGCTGAAAATAATGTAGGCTACCTTTATCCGGCTAGAAAATTACACACATGAGAGAGCATTCTCTATCTTTAGAGATAGGGTCCAAAAATAAGTCTGAAATCTAATAGGTTCCGCACTCTCAGTTAAGCTCTAACTTCTGTCTCATCGCAGCAATCTCACATTCCTGCGCCTGTTTTACAAGTACTTTAATGGAATATGTTCTGATGAACTCATAGCATTTGTACATAATCTCAACTAAAATCACACCCTTAACTGTGGAGGTCTCTAGATGCCGAAATGTCTTCTATTCTAATACCTTCTTCCTTCGAACTGCTAGACTTTATAATTCCCTCCCCGTTTCCTGCTTTTCTGGTTGTACACACATGCAAAAGTTTAAATGTATTGTGAACAGACATCTCGCTATTCAACCCCCCACGATCCCCTCTTAGATACGATCCTAAGTAGTAACCTTCTACGTTTCACATGCCAATATACCTTGTTTGAAGTAGAAAGGAAGTTACATATATATAGATATAGACATTAAGTTAAGAAAGTTCTTGCGGAATTTTCAATTTTGATTTCAAATGATGTATTTTCAAATAAGTTTTCATTATAATACTTTTACTTTATATATTATTTTAAAGAGCG
The DNA here is from genome assembly GCF_053919585.1 of Euprymna scolopes. Classification (NCBI taxonomy): domain Eukaryota; kingdom Metazoa; phylum Mollusca; class Cephalopoda; order Sepiida; family Sepiolidae; genus Euprymna; species Euprymna scolopes. Next base: position 98,836,430 of record NC_136492.1, read on the forward strand.
TTTTTCGCTCTACCTAATCGTTTAAATTATAATCGTTTTAAAACAATCATATCTTCTTTTAAGAACGTGGAATACCAGATGGATAAAAAGCAAATTGCACAATTTTCTTATTTTAATTCAAGTTAAGCCGAAAAGTTACTGAAACAGCTCGCGATATCGATGAAGCCCAGTAACGCAAAGCACAATGATGATTTAAGAAATTTTGTGGTGGTGACTAGAGACTTGAAGATGATGAGCGTAGTGATCGGTTATCGAATGTTGACAACGATCAATTAAAATCAAGCCAATCCACGTCATAACTGTTTGAGAACTTGCTTCTGAATTAAACGTAATGTATACGATGATTTTCAACCACTTGAGAGAGATTGGAAAGACAGAAAACTTGATAAATGAGTGCCCCATTAATTGAACGACAGCCAAAAGAAACACCGTTATGAAGTGTAATCTTCCCTTCTTTTACGCAACAAGAACGACCCGTTTCTCGACTGGGTTGTGATTCGCGATGAAAAGTTTGTTTTTAAGACAATCTGCGACACTCAGCTCAGTAGTTAGACGCCAACGAAGCTCCAAGACACTTCCCGAAGCCAGAGTTGCACCAAAAGAAGGTCATGCTGACTGTTTGATTGTGTATCAGTCGTCTCATTCATTACAGTTTTTGTTTTTTTTTATTCAGGCGAAATTATTACGGTGGAAAAGTACTGCAAACAAATAGAATTCATTAGAAACTTCGACAACAACACCCAACATTAGTCAACAACAACACCCAACATTAGTCAACAACACCCAACATTAGTCAACAACAACAACACCCAACATTAGTCAACAACACCCAACATTAGTAAACAACACCCAACATTAGTCAACAACACCCAACATTAGTCAACAACACCCAACATTAGTCAACAAAAAACGCCCAATTCTCCTCCACGACAATGCCAGACTGCACGTTGCTAAACCTGAAAAAGACTTCGGCTACCAAAACTCTGCCTCGTCTCACCCACCGACTACCACTTTTTCAAGCATCTCGACAACTTTCTGCGTGAGAAACGCTTCAAAAATCTAAGTGATATCCAAAACGCCTTCAGTGACTTCATCGCCACCAGAACACAAGGTTTTTTTACGTTACTGGCATAAATACACTTGTTTTGTATTGACAAAAGTGTATTGATTCTGATGTTTTTATTTTGATCGATAATTTCTTTTTGGAACCGAGATATATTCATCTCAATTTAAAAGTTAAAAACCGCAAGAACTTTCTTCTCAACCTGACTGAATTACCAACGGGTATGGGGTGATGTTTTTTTTTTTTAATGTGTCCCTTTTGTATGATTTGCATTTAAATATGAATAATACTCCAAAAACATTAAAGGACATCATATAACCTCATTATTCATTTGTGTATGTGTTCGCTGTTGCTATATTTTGCTATAGGGCATTCGTTTATCGTCAGTGGAAATATTCTTATCATGAATCGCTTGTGTGTTTTTTAAAAAACACATTTACTTCATTCTGACCGCATTGTTTATAATGGTCTTTTTAGGTCATGTGTCACGTTTGGTAACGAACTTAGCGTATGGAATGCGACAACATTGACCCAAACTGGGTGGTACCGCAGACACATTTTCAACTGACATTTTTTCACTCTTATTATTAAGCTCAAAAAAAGCAAACATACCCAATATCATTACTGACTGCGGTGTATTTGTGATACGCCCTTACCATATAAGCATTCGGGTCAAATTCAAAATCGTAACTATAGCGAGGGGAGTAATGCCGGTATTTATATTAGTTACCCATCCCTAAAACCACTGAGCAAGTCGCTAATTTAAACCTAAGTGTAGCCATCACAAACAATAGCAAATATGCCATGGTGGTTTTTCTTTGCTTTTCTCCTATTTGATCTAGGGATTGGGGTTGTGCGTCACAACTGGCATTGTTAATATTAAAACAATATAAAACGTTATGCCCCCCCACATCCACTGAAAAGAAATTAGCAGATTGTTTGCGCAATTAAATATTTCCTCGCTACTAATTGAGGCAATTAAGAAAATAAAAGAATTTTAGCATTTAGAAGTGCGAGGAATCTAAATCGTATAAACAGGAGATATGAAAGTAGTTTAAAAGTTAAGTGGACCAACCTCGTTAAAATATTTTATGTGACAGTGCATCTAAGTACAAAAACATATATAAATACATGTATGTATGTTAACCAATATAGATGCGCATGCATTATAGGATTATATTATTAAACAAAATATAACCCACATTATTAATCCATACGCCTAGCAGCTGTATTCTAAAATCATAATAATTAATGCATTAGTTTCGGAAATTAAAATGCTAAATTTTATAAAACAAGTCTTGCAAATTTAATATTATAAAGTTATAAACCATTAAACTATTAATCGAGTTAAAAACACATTAAAATATTAATCGAGTTAAAAACACATTAAAATATTAATCGAGTTATACACACATTAAAATATTAATCGAATTATAAACACATTAAAATATTAATCGAGTTATAAACACATTAAAATATTAATCGAGTTATAAACACATTAAAATATTAATCGAGTTAAAAACACATTAAACTATTAATCGAGTTATAAACACATTAAAATATTAATCGAGTTATAAACACATTAAAATATTAATTGAGTTGTAAACACATTAAACTATTAATCGTGTTATAAACACATTAAACTATTAATCGAGTTATGAACACCATTAAATTATTAATCTAGTTATGATCACCATTAAACTATTAATCGAATTATGAACACCATTAAACTATTAAACGAGGTGTAAACACATTAAACTATTAATCGAGTTATGAACACATTAAACTATTAATCGAGTTATGTGACATTATTAATCAACTATTAAACGTAAAATGCTAAATCAAATAATGAACACAAAATTATTTCTAAAAGCTGTGAAAAGATTCACTTTTACTTGTATTTTTAAACTTTTTCAAATTATCATATTCGTTGCTACCTTATCAGAATTAAGTCTTACCTTCATTTAAGTTTACTGTTAAAAATTGAACACTGAAGAAGATTGACTGTTGTCTTTTTACAAAATATATAATTTACTCATTAAAAATCTATTTTATTTCTCACTAAAATATTCCGACATCTTTTTACACCCTCATGCGTTAATAGCGGAGATAGCCGGCTAACTGAAAATAATTATTCATCACAGAAAGAACGAATTCAAACACATTATTAATCATGATAGGCCATCTCCACTGCTTTGCATACGTTGGGCTTTTAAATTTTGGCTTATTACGTCATTGAACTTCGTGACTCTCAGTAGTTTCAAAGGGAAACCAATCAGTTGCTTCAATGTAAAACGAGAAAGTGAAAATCCATAATACTTTTCCGCTTTTAAAGACGATAAGATATTTTAGTCGTGATTCATTAGTTTAGTTTAGTTCAAGCTTTCACAACAAAGGGCAATTCTACCTTATTTATGCCACAAAAGTATGAGTTCAAATTAAATAGTAGGTTAATGGAAATTACTGCTCTTGACGATACATGCTAATAATCGAAAACTCATGTTGGAATGGAACTTTACATTTTAGCCATTATTTAAATGAACTCACTCAATGCTGTCGAGAAATGTATTACTAATATATGTAAGTATCTTCTTGGTGAAGAAATCTTTTTTTTTCTTCTTCTTATATTAATTTTAGGTCACTGCTTTAGAAAATGACATTTAAACATTGACATTTCTGAAACAGTAGTAATGTTTGCCATCTGTGTTATGTAATCCGAGTAAAATCATTTTGAAAATGCATAAAAAAGGACCGCTTTTTTCTGTTCTGTTGTTTTTGATGGGGTATGGGGGGAAGAAAAAGAAATACATTTGTAAAGATACGGAATGGGGAAGCCGTTACTCAAATTACAAGTGTTAATGGAATACAGTTATGTTTACGCGAAAGGCCGCTAAAGATCGTGAAACCCAAAGATGTTTGACAAACATAAACTTGGTATCGATAAAAAAAGATGACCCAGACATTTTTGAGATTTTAAGAACAATCCATTTCTTTAATTTTTGGTATGACAGGAGCGTGTGAGAAAACATTGGTTGTAATATTTTAAAAGCACGATAATGCTTACCTTTAAACTTGAATGCAAGCCGTAACTTTATTTTTATTCATAAGTACCCACTTATCAAAGCTAAAAGATACTCGAGGCTAAGGACTGGGACAAAAATAAAAACCAGATGGAATGGCTGTTAATTTAAAGATGAGGATTATTATACGAGAACTGAAAATGATACATAGAATAAACTAAGATTTTTTTTTTTGCTCGTAGGGAGGGGTTTTAACGATTTAGTATTTTAAAACGTCTATGCTGTTATCTGTAGGAAAACAAACCTATAGTAATGTGTTCCATAACACTTTTTAAAAAAACTTCTGACCACTAAAATTTCTCCTGACACAAGACACATCTACGAAGAACAGAAAAATCGTATTGATTATGACACAAGTTCTTTCTGTATTTCCTTTCGGCTGTTTAAAAGGCTTAAAACTACGTCTTACTACTACTACTACTACTACTACTACTACTACAACGACGACGACGACGACGACGACGATGATGATGATGATGATGGTGGTGGTGGTGGTGGATTCTACGAACTATTAGGAATGCTTAAAAAGTTCAAATATCATAGTACAGTGGAACCCCGGGATACATTTTTTTCAAATTACGATGTCGAATACGATGTTTTTCCGGCCACTGGTTACTTTGGTTTTAGGTTAAAAGTAAAATCACCCAGAACAAAAAGAAAATCTCATTTTCAGCCGAAGGTGTTAATCAGCAAATTTAACATTTTTAGTGATTTCTGTTATTATCTCTATCTGTTTCTTTTTACATTAAAACAAATCAATCTACTACATATTTGTCATATTGGCAGTAGCAATAACCAAACAAATATTTAGGACAAAAACATGAACATTTTTGGCATAGTAAACAATATATCTCTGCTCCGTTCTCCTCAGGTTAAGAATGCTTTCCTTAATAGTAACCATGTTATTTAGAAATTCATTTTTAACATGTAAACTTTTCTGCCTCTACACCGATTTTGCATATCAGTCGTCAAGGATTTTCAATGGTTTACGAAACCATTCAAAAAGCATTTTGCCAACTAACAACAAGTGTATATCGATTTTGTTTTAAAAAAGAAATGAACATTTAGTTGCTTCACTTATTTAAATCGATTTTAACGAAAAGATTTGAGAAAAAATGTCTAGAATTATCTACTAGTGAAATATACATCTCCCATTAAGTGTATTGTTTTTATGTTTGCGAAAATATATGCACACATAACACGGAGATTTTATATATATATATATATATATATATATATATATATATATATATATATCATCAAATATTTAGAATCCGAATTGAAATTAGTAATTGTATCGGAATCGGGAATTTAGACAAGAATCGGTAATTAGATCACACACACATTATATAAGAACTATTTTGCATTTCGGATCAACTTGAGGGGATTTTCATGCAAGCTGAAATATGCGCAGTTTGTTTGTATATATTTTTTGTTTTTTACATATCCAACATTGTTTTCACTTCTTCTTTTTTTTTTTTTTTTGCAATTTATAGCTACTATGACTTGCGGTTTCACTTAATGCAATGACTAGCCAATTCTAGCATTGCTACAAATATAATTTTCTGATTTCATTATGTCCTGTGATGAGGAGAATAACAAGAATACCATTCTTTGAAACTCTGCGCAATATGGAAGAGATATTTGTACAAGTAAAATCCAAGGAAATTCTTTTAACTTTCTTGAGGTTTTACATTTGGATTTTACCGTCACTGGATTTTTTATCTTCCACCAGACTATCCATTCATGTGTAATCACCTTTTTCTTTACCATATTCCCTCTGCTTAAATGCTTAACTTATTTTGTTTTCAAGTAAGATCTTTGACTTACTTGTTGTTTAACCAAATACTTCTGCATGCAAAATCCGATCCCGCATTTTGCTAATTCCTACCCTCTGATGAGAAGGAGAGTATTTCTTCGAAACTCCGCGGATTAAGGACTATCCATTTATCTAGTGTTTCCTTTTCAGATTAAATATGTTTTTAACTCATTTCAAAGTGTTTTTTAACATATTTTATTAACTGTTTGCTCACATATATATATATATATGTATAGTAATTTATAAAATATATAAAGTAGTTATATATGTATATATATATATTCATATACATATATACTATGCATATACAGATATATATGTATATATATATATTCCTATACATATATATGTATGCAGATACAGATATAGATATTCCTATAATATATATATATATATGTATGAATATACAGATATATATATTCCTATACACATATATATGTATGTATGCATATACATATGTATATATATATGAATATACAGATATATATATATAAATATACAAATATATATGTATGCATATACAGATGTATATATATGCATATACAGATGTATATATGCATATACAGATGTATATATATGCATATACAGATGTATATATATGCATATACAGATATATATATATATATATATGCATATACAGATATATATATATGCATATACAGATATATATATATATATTCCTATACATATATATATGTATGCATATACAGATATATATACATATATATATGCATATACAGATATATATAGATACATTCCTATACATATACAGATATATATATATATTCCTATACATATATATATGTGTGTATGCATATACAGATATATATATATATTCCTATATATATATATATATATATGCATGCATATACAGATATATATATCTATATAGATATATTCCTATATATATATATATATATGCATATACATATATATATTCCTATATATATCTATGCATATACATATATTCATATATATATATGCATATACAGATATATATATATATATTCCTATATATATATGTATGCATATACAGATATATATATATATATTCCTATATATATATATATATGTATGCATATACATATATATATATATATATTCCTATATATATATATATGTATGCATATACATAGATATTTATATATATTCCTATATATATGTATGCATATACATATATTCATATATATATATATATATATATATGTATGCATATACAGATATATATATGTATGCATATATAGATATATATATATTCCTATACATATATATGTATGCATATATATATATTCCTATACATATATATGTATGTATATATATATATATATATATATTCCTATATATATATATGTATATATATTCCTATGCATATATATGTATGCATATACAGATATATATATATATAACTGTGTGTGTGTCTGTGTGTTTCTCTGTGTGTGTGTGTGTATGTGTGTGTGTGTGTGTGTGTGTGTGTGGTCACGAATAGGCTCCTATGTGGTTGACTATTTAAAAAACTGATTATATATAATGATAGAATATGTATCGAGACACAGGAATTGTTATGTTTGATCCGTCAGAACGGTGGTTCACTAAAATTGTGGGGTCTGCGTTCACGCCTAGTCCACGAAGTATGGAAATAAAACATTTAAAAATTAAAAAAAAAACGTTTACAAGTGTTTTGATATAGATGTACATAAGAATACTTTGATAAGTATGTTTTAACTTAAATAGGGATGGTATAATAAAATTGTTGGGTCTACGTTTGCGCCTGGCCTCCATAGAATGGAAATAGGCACAAACTTTAATAAAGACTTTTCATATCTATCTGCATAAGTATACTTTGATAATTATGTTTTAGTTTGAAGAAATATGGTATAATAAAATTATGGGATGTTCGTTCGCACCTTACCTCCATAGAATGGAAATATGTCACAAAGTTTAACAACGTTTTTTAATATAGATCCACAGAATATTGTGATGTGTTTCAGTGTGAACAGGTATGGTATAATAAATTATTGGGTTTATCTATTTTTTTTTTTTCAGATATTCTAAAGTAACCCTTTCATGGTCATCATGAGTCGTTACACTACCGAGGAGCGGATATGTATCGTAGAGTCGTATTTTTGGTTGAATGAGTCCATATCAGAAACTCAAAGATAATTTCGACAAAACTTCAACACAAAAAATTCCCCTACTCCCAATGCAATAAAAGCTATGGTGACTCTATTTCCTGAGCAAGCTAAAATTCAGTAGGTCATTGCTATACCCATTATGAGATGACTGACGAATTTTTATGATTTCAGGTTCAAAGGAACAACTATAGCAGGAATTGTAATACATCCTACTAAACCTTGATTGTCACGGCTGGTGAACTTCAAAAATGCAATCTGGACGTGACGAGACTTTAGAAGAACGATATGCAATAAAAAAAAAAAAAGCGTCGCTCATATTATAAGTGGATTTATTTCATCATTTAGTAAAAGCTAGCAAAATTGTTCGCAATATTGTTTATATGATAACAATTCCGAAATTCAAACCCGGAGTAACATTCAGAGTACAATATTTTTTGGTTATTTACCGACCGCCACATGTAAGGGGGTTGGGAATCTAGGATGGTTGAAAGATCGTGATCCTACTTATTTGCTTTCTCACGAGAAAAAAGTTAAATGCAAGATCGGTTTTTCATGTGGAGAAGACCCCAAAAAGGAGTATTCTGGATTTGATCAAAAACAAACAGATACTACACTTTTCTCCTATCCAGAAAGCCATGTCTCTTGTCTGCAGTTTCTAAAATTGCGAAGTGCCAGAAGAGATATAACTAATCACTAAGAAGAAAAATATGGTATTATTGTGTTGACGTATTTTATGCGAGGTCACATGATCACATTATTTTTTGTTAATCGAAATATTGTTCATTTCGAACGCTGTGCATTTGGTAATAAGGATTACAGGTTTCCAGAGAAATAAGGAAACAGAAAGAAGGAGAGGTGATAAGGAAAGAAAAGAGGTAAAGAGAGAAGATGGTGGAGGAATTCAGAAAGTATTATTTAGACACGAGGAATATAGAGCAATTAGTAATGGTTTTAACTGAGTTTCCCAACGTAAACAGAAACTCCAGGGAGTCGCCAATTTACGAAAACAGTGGCTGTTTAATTAGCATTTTTTTACAACGGAATTATTTTCTTCCACGAAAACATAATTTATTTTAGTTTTCGTTTTGTTTTGTTTATTTCTTTTTCTTTGCAAAACGCGGTATACTTGAAAGAAAGAGGCCCCTGGGAAGACCTCCATTAACACGAACGGATAAAATGAGGAGGAGTAATGAAACCTAAATGGAATAAAAGTAGCGAGATTTTTAAAGTATTGGGGGATGACACACGGCAGCAAATTGTGGAGTCCAAGAGTCATCCGACAGTGTGGCTGATTATATTGTAATACATATATGGAATTTGCGATAAGAAATTGCGATCAAGAAATTCACTTAGTATTGCATCCGCCACCTCTACATTTTATTCATCCTAGGTTCTGATTAAATTCTTATTTAATTTTCCAAGATAATATAACTGTATCTAAATAACTACAACTTTAAAAGCCATAAATTCAGAAATCAGCAATAAATGAAATAAATTTCGATAACAAATAAAATGTCCTAAAATGCCTTTAATGCACTATTAATACAACGAGTAACGATTATTCATTACTAAAAATATTTAGGGGTTTAGGTCCTTTAATTAACACACAATTACCTGAAGATAATTCAAGGAGAAACTGAATATACCAGAAAATCATACCAGTACAGAAAATACAACCAGTTCTAGCCAAAAATTTAAAAACTGAAATAAAGCAGCTCAAAAAAAAAATATATGTGTGTGTGTGTGTGCGTGTGTATTCGTATGTAATCATGTATATACATTTAAATGTAGGTATGTATATATAGATATATATCTAAGCATGTATATACATTTAAATGTAGGTATGTATATATATATATATATATATATATATATATATATATATATATATATATACCTACATTTAAATGTATGTATATTCATTTATAGGTTACCTGGACACGAGTCAAACTTTTTAATATATATGTATACATATGCACATAAAGTTATGAGCAGTACATTGCGTCCGAGCAAAGCCGAGCTGAACTGCTAGTATATATACTAAAATTAGTTTATTTCGAGACTTCCTCTGGATGAATCGAAAAAAAGACGAAACATTGATGAACACATAACTACATAACTCAGTTTGTTCCTTTTTATCCATATATTTTGTCGGAATACTATTTCCATTATTCTTATCATTATATATATATATATATATATATATATATATATATATATATATATATACCCGAGAACGAGTACCTGCCATCATATATATATATATATATATATATATATATATATATGATGAGAACGAGTACCTGCCATCATATATATATATATATATATATATATATATATATATATATATATATATATATATATATATATATATGATGGCAGGTACTCGTTCTCGGGTATTGCCATTACTTAATATATCTCTAGCTCAAATGACACAAAAATGAGCGCAACTAGCAGCACGTGCCAGACGGTCACTTCTATGGACTTTCTATAGTCCTGCACATTCACTGATGACCGGGTCTAAGCTGTGGTGCCCCGAACACTTACCAGGCCAGACCTTGGAAGTTTCAGAGCCGTTATTGCCATAGGCGACAATATTTGTATCAGTCCTCATTGAATGTCCGTTTGTCATTTTAGGCTAAAGCCAACCTTTTTGTTATCGAGATACACGCTGATTGCAAAATGTGTGCAAAATGTGTATTCCATTGCATATCAAGTAATGCCTGTGCTTGAAGCTTTTTATAGTGAGAAAAGACTTTGCACTGAGAGAATACCACTCTCTAAACACCTACCACTTTTAACCAAAAAGAAGAGCAAGTGAACATCATTGCAAGCAGCAGTCGCTTACATATATAAACAAACCGCTGCTTAAATGGTGTTATTAAGATATTCGGATATGTGACTTTACATATTTATCAAGTTTCTACTCATTTATATTTACTACGAAGGAAAGGATTGTACTTAACATTTTTATGAGAGAATAAGTAACTACGATGAATGCGTATTGCTTTTATTAGAAAGCTATTAGAAATCACGATTTTATGAAAAAATAATTCGTTTCGAACTAATGCCATATACTGTTCATGTATTCTGCAGATTATAAAAAGAAAAGTTAAGTTTTAAAACATATGTGGGTGTAATATTTGCGTTATGTTTTTATGTTGCTTTCTTTAATTCATAAAAACGTATCCAGTTTATTGTTTCATCTTTTAGACATACATGCAATTCGGACTTTAGTAAAAAAAAAAAAAAAAAAAAAAAAACTACGGCCTTAGTGAGGAGCACTCTGCCTATTCCTTTTAGTCAACCAATCATATGTTTCTATTTGCTTTTGAATAAACAAACTTCCAAGACATCCTAACGTTTCAATAGTATATGAATTGAAAATTATGTTATGGAATTATAGATAAGCAAGACAACATCCTATTAACAACGTGAACACACCATTAAAGCTGAAAGGAAATATAGTTTTTAATAATATATACTTACTAGCAGGCCGCCCGGCATTTCCCAGTCGTAAAATATGCTTTAATATGATAGTTTTTATTAATGCAGATTTCATATCTATTATGTTATTATGTCGGACCCAATATATAGTGATTGTTTTAAAAGTTAAAAAAAAAAATTTTTTAATAAAAAAACGACTCGTGCACCACCACCGAGAATCGAAACCAAAACGTTTAGCTTACGATTGACTTTTTCCTTTGACGTTAATGCCGGAGCTGTGAAGACATGTTTGTTGCAGAGCTAAACATTAAAACATGAACTAATAGTTATTACATTATACGTGAATATTCGTAATGTCATCGTTCGACCTTCACCTGGCAAATTCCTTTTTTTTTTAATTTTCACACTTGTAAGAATTTTTCCCGGCATAACCCCAAATATAAAGTTTCGCATGGGTCCGAATACCCTATGTATTAAGTTTCATGTCTAGACCAAAAACTGATTGACGAGTTTGGTAAAGAAAAAATTTTTAAACAAATATATATATATATATATATATATATATATATATATATATATATATACGCATACATAAATATATATAGAAAGAGGTTCGTGTTTACTATAATCTTTTAACGCAAATATTACGCAAGCATGCGTGCGAATATATGGATTTGTTGCTTTAGAAAACTAACGTTATTTTCATCATAGTAGGACGTTATTGCAACAAAAATAATATAAAAGGAAAGGATAAACCTTTAAAACAGTATTGCAAGTAAAGACCAAGTACTTATTATTATTATTAACTCTCTGATTCATACTTGTTGCAATGTTTGAAGCAGCTTCGGAAGTTCGATTGTAGACATTGATTTATGTAGAGAGAAAGGACGGACGGACTGAGAATTAAAAACATTCGTTAGAGACAAGAAAAGAGAAAGAGAAACAAGAGAACATAGACAAACACACGCACACATGCACACACAATTTTCATATTGCAATTGTTCATACCAATACAATCATTATCAGCCAGTTTGTTCATTATTGCCATTACTATGGCAACTGTTCCAATGCCATGAAACTACACTGTGATAGCAGCCCCCCTATCTCTCTCTTTCTCTCTCTCTCTCTCTCTCTCTCTCTGTCTCTCTCTGATTCATTTGCTTTGTCCTCTCGTTCGTTCTCTATTCTCATTAACTTCCGTTCTTTTAGATCCATCCTTCTTTGCCTCCTTCCCATGACTCTCTGTAACGCTGCCAACGATATCTGAAAAGATTCAATCTAATCAATGACATGCGCCTCGTAAAGAAGTCAATTTTGTCTTGACCCCGAATTAGGATATCTAATAGACATGGCGTCTGCTATGCCCGGCGCTGCCGACCGACGTTTTGCAAACCATGTCCGATACAACTTAATAACCCTAACCCGACAATGTCAAATCGTGTCTTTCTTGCGTGACTGTTTGAGCTGTCTAGACGATTTTTTTTCTTTTGTTTATGGTTTTTAACGACAAAATTATTAATTATATGGAAGAATATATAAGAATGAATACACGTTGCCTTCTAATTGGTAAGAACAGTTACTCGTTTAACTTCCTAATAAATTAAAATAAGTTTATATTTGCTTGTAAATGAGAATAAGTTTAACTTCCTAGCAAATAAGCATAAGTTTATATTTGCTTATAAATATCCAACAATCGAGCAGACTAATCGACAAAACCATGCAGTATAGATTTCTGCATTTTATTCCTTTATTTATTTTCTCGTCGGCAGATCGTAAATACATTGGCAAATTCTTTTTTACTTATGTCAACTAATTGGCATAAAATATATTTAGTTAAACATTGTGTCCTTTCTTGATTCTACAAATGTTCTACTTTTAAGAATAAAATCTTTGAATTTTTTAAAACAGATTTATTTATTTGCTTTGTATATCATAAAACAAAATGAAAATAAGATAAATAATTTTATATTTAATTTCATACTTTCTTTATTAGAGGCATAAACTCACACAATACGCAATGATGATACCGATAGTTGCTTACATTTCTCTGTGTCTTCAAGGCTGAAAAAAAAGAGTTGAACACAAGATATATTTAGATGTTTGTAGTTTAAAGTATACCGTTTATAAACATATCAAAAACGAAACATTCTAGAAAGTATTCAACCACGGTGTTTCGTTGGCATCAAAACGTCTTCTAAAAGGATTCTAGTGGCGAAATGAGATTAGCAAACTTCAAAAGATAGCACTGATTACTATAAGATATAAATGTGAATAATTGACAAAGAACATAAATTGCATAGTCACAAAAAAACAATCAATTTTTTTTTTATTTTTTATAAAGCAATAAAAGCTAATAGTTTTAATTGGTTGACAGTGAAGGCAAGCATTTCTTTTGTTTTTGGTAAAATATTAATTTTCGATGTTTGCCTAAATAATTCTTCCGTATAATAATACACAATCATTTATATGTAGCTTATTTCCTATAAGCATCTTTCTGGGCTACTATCAAGCTGAGCATTGTTTAAATAAATATCACAATGAAAATAATGTAATATATTATGTTATATTATGTATATGAAACAAAAATATAAATCTGGATATATAATTATCCTGTAAAATTTCAAGTTGTACCTAAATAGCATTTAAACTGACATATCAGATTTTGGACAAGTCACTTTTCATTAGTTATTGTTAATATTCTTTATGGACTGTACTTGACTGATCTTTTAAAGTTTGCTTTAATTTTGTTTTCTTATTTATATATTTTTCGCTGCTTATTATATGTATTTCTTTACTTCTCTCTATTTCCATACTCTCCCAAGTTTGTTCACATTTGTTGTTTTTTTCTTTTTACCCATGTTTTCAACATCCTTCCTACTGCTGTACACATATAATCTTTCTTTATGCACATAATTGTTCTCTATCTCGTTTCTAAGCTAATTTAGTTGTACCATTTTTTTAGATATATAAACCTGGCTTTTTCTCTTTGTTGACAAGAAGCATTTGACCTCGAAATAGCATGACCTGAGGATTTTTTTTCCTTTTTTCCTTATTGGTCTTATAGTAATGACATTTTATTTAACTTTGAATTCTCATAATTTATTTCTTTATATATATATATATATATATATATATATATATATATATATATATATATATATATATATCTTAATAAAATATTTGTGTCTGTTTAAGTATTATATATTCTTCGGTAATTGTCACATCCTATTTTTTTTCTTTTTAATTTTTTGGGGGTAGGGTATCGATTCTTTAAAACATTCTTTATGTACTGGTATATAGAAAGTTTACATATTCTAAAATGATTTTTTAAATTCATTTTTAAAGATTTAAAATTATGCCTATTTTAGCATTTTCGTAAAAAAACATATTTTTATCGTAATCTGAAAGACGTTAAGTATTGATAAGATATTCAATGAATCTCACACTTCAAAACACAAAAGATTAAAAAATTTAATTTCGTTTTTCAATCTTCGATATCGAAGGCAACCTTTGAATTTTTTTTTCTACACTCGTTGACCCTCCTACCACAAAATGAGTGTGTGCTTAGTGGATCGTTTGGACTTGAAGAGATCGAACAAGGGACAAATGGGGAATTCCCCAAAATATATTTATAGAACAAATATGAAAAAAATACACCCATATACAATGCATTCGTCACTTATTAATCAGTTAACATTTTATAGTGATTAGATAATTTATTGATTTTTTAGTAGATTTTTAAAGACAAACTCTGTTACAAAAATCAAAACACTCCATAAATTTGGTGGTCACTACAATCTATAAAAGGAAGCATGCGTTGTAAAACGTTGTACTATGTATTTAAAACTATCACAATGACAAAAACAATTCTACGAAACAAATTTTGGAATGTATATATTTCTAAACTAATGAAATTATTCTTAAATGCAAGCGTTTTAAACCAATGAAAGAATTTCAACCAATTTTCGCCTTTTTTTAGGTTATGAAGAGGAGGTATCCGAAATATATGACTCAGAAAAAGAGAAAAGTAAAAAAACCATGCTTCCAACTGCCACAAATGTAACAAGTGCATTTCAAACAAAAACAAATACACTAGACATTCTTAACTGATATACTTACTTATAAAAAGCTTCTAATGAATTAATATTTTCTAATATACAGTTGTAAATTTATATTGTCATATTTTCTTCAAAAACATGCAATATTTCGTCCAGTATTACGTGTTTGTTGCTATAATGTCGTACTCACAGGTATAAACTTCTCCTTATATGAGACGCTATTCCCATGCAAAACGTTCTCCTTTTGAGGAGGGGCATCATAACATATTCATGATACCTTCTTTTCTGTCACCATCTCCTCTTTGTGAGGGTTAGTGTAGCATATGTACATTCTTCAAGTTATTCTCCAAAGTAAAGTAACGTTACACCTGGTTAGTACCAGATGGGTGACCATTTTGAAATTCTAGGCGCTGTATGTGTTCTTCGCTTTTCTCGACATTGTTTCTAATCGTCCTGAACTTACATATATATGTATATATATGTGCATATATATGTATATGTATATATATACGCACACACATAAATATGTATATATTTGTATATATATATATATATATATATATGTATACACACACACATATATATGTATACACACACATATATATGTGTATACACACACAATTATGTGTATACACACACACGCATATATGGGTATACACACACGCATATATACACATATATATATACACACATATATGTACACACATATATATACACACAGACACACACACACATATCTATATGTATACACACGCACACATATATATATGTATACACCCGCACATATATATATGTGCACATATATATATGTATACACACACATATATGTATATATATGTATACACACACACATATATACACACATATATACATACACACACATATATACACATATACACACACACATATATGCACACATATACGCACACACATATACACATACACACATATACACACACACATATATATGCACACATATACACGCACACACACATATATACACACATATACACACACATATATACACACATATACACACACACATATATATACACACATATACACGCACACACACACATATATACACACATATACACACACACATACACACACACATATATATATATATATATCCACTTGCCACTTGTATTTAACAATGATGACTCGGGATACAATTAATTAATTCAATTTAATTTTCAAAATTCTATTTTTTTAAATTACGTAGAAAATAATATTTTCTACTGAATCAGAACAAAGATGAATGTAAAAAATACTCCCAATGTTGATTAATTACAGCTTGTTTTGCATATTGTTAGTACATTAGAATTATTTTTT
This sequence comes from Euprymna scolopes, assembly GCF_053919585.1. Taxonomy (NCBI): domain Eukaryota; kingdom Metazoa; phylum Mollusca; class Cephalopoda; order Sepiida; family Sepiolidae; genus Euprymna; species Euprymna scolopes. The sequence continues at coordinate 98,853,367 of NC_136492.1, forward strand.
GTACACAAAATACACATTAGACTTTGTGGCTAAATACATACTACTACTAGTTGAAGTAATCCGTATACATTGTGGTCCTCAAATCCTTTCAAATAAAATGAAAAAATATTTGTACTTTCAATTAAAATGTAATCTTTTAACAAATAACTATCTATTATTAAAAATAATTGTAAATTATTATTTGCTTTTTTTCTAAGCAAATAGAATGCAGCAAACTTGAAAATTGACATAATTAAAAATTTATGCACTAAGAAAATAGATTTTATTGGATATACACTACTGTCTGGGAGATAATTAATATGTATTAGTAAAATTCATTTTTAATAAACATTTTTATTATCACATTCAACTATAAAGTAATGTTATACTGCGCAATCCTGCTTTTTATATGAAAAATCAACGAATGTATTTTTGTTTTTAAAAAAATTTACTTCTGTTTATTTTTATTAGTCATAATATCAGAATTTAATATTTAGTTATAATAAGATTTGATAAAAATTTTAATAATATTTTTTGTTTCACAATTCCAACTGTTTTAATAAAATATATTTTATTTATTGATCTTCTTAAAAATGTGTACATCTCACTTTGTAAGTTCCAAAGCATAAAGTTAATTTTAAAGTTTTAAGTTGGGGGGGGGAGCTCATATAAAAATATTTTCGCTTTTTTTATATCAATAGCTTTTTCAAATACTTTATGTGTTTCATCTTAAAGATTTAAAAGAAATGTTTTTATTCAATTTTTAGCATTTTCATTAGTAACATTTCAAAAATAACTAATAATATCGAAATTGACTGCAATTTTATAATCGATCTCAAGTTCTCTTTGAATACTTTTTATCTACGAATGTAAAGTTGTAGTTTCTGTGTTAGTTCATGAACCCCTCTTTGAAATTTGGGGACTTCGGTAACCATAAATGTACTTAAGCTATCCAGAATTGTTCGTTTTGATCTAAGGACATACAACCTTATTCTTTCTTTTGCGTTCGTACTGCAAATAGATAAAAAAAGAAGAAAATACCACGTTTACTTTATTTTATTTATTTTTTGAAAATGATAAGAATAAAAACATACGAATAAAAATGTTAACACAGGGTTTAATGATTTGATGCAGGATTGCACAAGAGTTCACATTGCTTTCATGAGAAATCCGAGTTAGGGTTTAAACTATAAATGTCACTGTATTTGCATCGATTCCCCCTCTCATTTAACGCTGACTATATCCTTATCCTCCCCGACACTCAAATAAGAAAACAAATTAATGTTATAAATTGTGAACCGGCTGACTACAATATGGTTGTGTTCAAGTCTAAAGTAAATAAGTTCTTGATGAGCCGTTCCATATAAGTTATTAAATTTACCAAATTTTCATTACTAATGATTACTATATTGACCAATTACTACTGTACACTCTTTAACCCTTATCCTTGAGTGGCCTCTGGGCCTTGATAATGTGGTGATGCCTTTGTAAAAAAAAAAAAAAAAAAAAAAAAAAAAAAAAAAAAAAGGTAAAAATATAAAAATATAAAAAAATATATGGCGCCATGGATTCTTGAAAAAAATGGAGTTTTTCTTTTCATTTAATCCCGAACAACGCCGAGTATTTCTGATAGCTTCTTTATAAAATGCATAATTAATTTATTAAAAAATGTTGAATATTTAATTAAAACAGAATAATGCTCTCATCGTTGGAAATTGAACTAAAAAAAAATGTTTTTAAAAACAGGTTTATTACTAGTAACCTTTCTTTCCTCGCCGTATCATAAATTCGGATGGCGGGAATAAGCCTTAAGCGTCAGCGAGAGCAGCTCAATGAGGTTAACTTTTTGCAAAAGTATGTTAAATATAAAAAGATTTTTTCTTGTGTTTAGATATAAAATATTTCAATCTTCCTTTATTCTTCCTGAAATGCGTATATATTATTTATTTATCTATGTTTATAAGCATAAATGTATTACACATATTTTAAGCCGTGTATTTGAAGCAAACACGTGTCGAATAATATCGAAAAAAAAAAACCTACACCGTGTGTGAACTTTTTCATGGTTGCAAGTGATCGTGTTGAGTGCCAATGTTACTTATGTGCATCGAGAACACACGCGCACACGCTTTATGCACACTCACGGTTCTTGCGTAGGAGGGGGGGGTATCTCACGGACATAAACGAATAAAGTTATTCATTATAAATGTCCTACGAAAAAATGGGAGGGGCCTAATGAACCGCAGTCGGATAACCTGACCCATGACTCAAACCAATCAGAAGAAAGGGAAGAAAAGAAAGGAGGAAATTAAACGGAGATAGAAACGAAGTTACTCTTAGACTATGCGTCACGTGGACAGAAAGACAAGGAGAAAGCAAAGGACTTAAAAAGAGAGACGTTCAAACTAGAAGCTGGAACGTTCCTCATGTGACTCAACTTAAGAAATACCAATTTTTTAACACTTACTTAAAATGTCAAATAATATTTTAAGTAAGCACTTGTGCTAAATCACAACTCTATACAAATAAATTTTCATATTCCATTGAAAGAATCTAGAACAATTCGAATTTTTACCGTCCTGAAGCCTAAAATAATCATCGTAATGTTCATTTTTGTTTGATCTGTCAATCTGTTACTCAATAGAGAGCATTTTCACGGGGGAAACAATCTACATATTGTTCGTCCTTACCATGAATCAAAACAACTTGTTTCTTATTACCAGTAAATATAACCTTCTTCTATACTTCTCTGTCTGTATTTCACCCCCCCTCACCCCCCTCTCTCTCTCTCTCTCTCTCTCTCTCTCTCTCTCTCTCTCTCTCTCTCTCTCTCTCTCAACAATATTCTACGGGCATAAAATCTGGTCGAAATAAGTTGGAATCTGAATTTAAAAAAATTAATTTGTCTTTCTGCTTTCAATTTTGCTTGCTTGTAAATATTACTAGCAAGCACTCTAGCGTTTTTCTGGAAATAAATGAATATCTATTTGTGTTTAACCTCCCAGTCCTCCACCTGATATTTCCATTTTTATATTTATAAACAAGATACTCGTAAACCCAAGTAAAACATCGACTTCGATGTTTACGGATACTACAATTGCTGTAAAATCTTACCATTCCTTACAAAAATGTTACTCGCGAAACCACGTGTTTGATATTAGTATATCACGTTTTTTAATGTGACAGTCTAAAAACATGCGCGATTTTCTATATAGTCAGCGATAACATTCAATCTTTTGTAGAATAGAAATAAATCCTATTACCACAAAATAAAATCAATTATTTCTTATGTAATTTATTCTTATCTCCCATCTTTCTATTTCCATATAAACTCACATAGATAGACGTCCACTATTCCACAATGCCTTCCACGGTGGCATTTATTTTACATTTTGTACTAATTTTAAAGTTGATCTAACACTAACTTAATCTTAATATCAAGCTAACTCCTTACTCGATAAATATCTAATTAGGACTCGAAAAAATAGGCTGATGGCGCGTGTGAGCACTGCGTATGACTAGCTGAGCTATTTGTATTTCAGTATCTGGAATCTTCTACAAAGCATTCTTCAACTTTTATTAATATCTCTACGTATTAGACTATTTGATGTCTTTATAGCCTTCTTCTCAAGATCGAATGCATATAATTGAAGGATATTAGAGGTCACATCGACTAAAATGTCGGGTGTATAATAACCAAGATGAGAATAGTAGTCCGAATGACATGAATATTACAAATTATAAATCTTCATCTAAAAAAAAAATCCGAAAGATAAATCTATACAGATACTACACTGTGATCTTGGCCCGAAGGCAAAGAAGAACGGCAGAAACACGCACGTAAAGATCTCTCATACGTTTATTAATACAGATTTAAATAAATAACTGACGATACGTTAAAAATAAGAGAGAGGAGAAAAAGATGTGAATCATATAGAAACCGAGAAAGAGAGAGTATTGGAATGAACAATCGAGATACGTTGTGAAAAAATCTTTAGAAAAAAAAAAGAAAAGGTTGTTGAGCAGTAAAGATACTCTGGGAAATCACGTGGTTTGTTTAAATTGGACATAAAACGAATATAAAAATTGATTTCAATGGTCACAGGTGTCGCGCGAGTCGTGGAATGTTTACTTTGACTTCTTATTCTCGATTTCTACATGCCTAGTTGAATAGAAATCTTTTAGTAGAAAAAGAAAATCTACATATAAAGCGCAACTAGAAATTAGCGTCGCAATTATCAGAGTTAAAAAAAACAAACAATAAAGAACAAAAGAGTCTCAAACTCTATTTTAATCGAAAGTTGTTGCAACTTTTTCACGGCGTACAAAATTCTTGGAACAAATGATTTTGAAAATGTGTTTGTGAAGCAGACATCCTGTTCATGTTTTGTATGAAACGCTTGATAATAAAACATAACAAAAAATTAACTTTCTCGACAAATTATGTCCTCAATTAAAACATAGCTTATTACACATTCTCATTCATTTAAACTTGTGCCTGGTATTATTCAATTTCGATTGAGTTAAATGTCCATATTTTAGTATTTTTAGATGTTTGAATAGAATCCTTAAAATGGCATGCTTGTACCATAAGCCGTTTTGGGGATGATGGCATGTTTCCATGCAGGAATGCATCCACATATAAAACAAAATCTTGCATTAGAAATTAAGATGTTTAAATAAAAAAAAAGGTTCAAATACGTTTGGATTGAATACATAGACGCTTGTTTCCAAATAAAGTATAAAGTAGAACAACAGGCGATATTTGAAAAATGCCTTCATGTCCCAAATTCGATTGTGACATTTTATTGAAACTTATTCTTTATATTAAAATGTAAATCTACGTCTAACCCTTATTTAGATTTAATCTTCATTTAAAAATGTAAACCAATGTCTAAAGCTGATTAAAATTGACCCATCATTTTTAAATATAAACCCACATCGCATTTTATTGAGACTTATCCTTTATATTGAAATATAAACCATGGTTGGTGTTATACATATTCAAATTTCAACCCTCACAACTAATTTTGTCACATTCGGAAATACCTTACCATTTAGTAATATCCTGAAAGATTCCTAGTCTATCTGTTTTTACCTCACACCTACTCATAATAGTTTTTTTTTATTCAATATCCCCCCCTCCAAACAATGCAAGTGCCACTTTGAAGTAGGGGGCTACTATCGGGGACAATTTGCGGGGACATTTTGAAGGGAGACGAGTAGAAAGATGTTTGTTCACATTACACTTGAACTTCTGCATATCAGTACAGTTGGGGAAGCAGTATCTCGGAAGTGAGTTCAAAAGACTTGCAGTTCTGGGGAAGAAACTATTGGAGTAAAAGGCTTTCTTACACCTAGGGATGTCTACTGTAAAGGGGTGGGACTTAGTTCCTTGTCGGTTTTGTCGGGGGTAGTCACGTCGAGGAGGTACAAGTGCTTGCAGTTCGTCAGAGCATTCACCATTAAATTATTTGTAGAACAGGCAGAAAGATGCAACATTTCGTCGATGGGACAGTTTTTAGTCATTAGCACATTTTAACGGTTAAATATGCCACAAATTCAAATATAATTTAACACATGCAATCTAATCAGAATCACGAATCTGTCTGCTAGAACCCGTGACGTACGGATATACATGCTAAGTAATAAGAAGTTCTAAGTGACAGTTTTTTGAGGGTTGAAGATGAGTTTTATCAATAAGATTAGGTGCCACATTTTACGATAATAATTTTTGCTTTGTTTGCGTTCAATGTATGTCTGTCTGTCTCGATCTTTTCAAATTCTATCTCATAGTTTATAAGTGTGTCACGTTGTACCAGTGGTAACATCACCAGTTTTGAATGTTACATTTTTGCTTTCGGTTTCGATTCTAGCTGATGGCACCCGAATACTTTTGGTTTTTTTTGGGGGGGGGTTAACTTTTAAATCATGACTCTATCATCTAATATATAAAAGGCTATATGTTTGTCTGTCTGTTTCCATATTTTCAACCTATCTCGCCCGAAAGTAAAAGTCGTAGAGCGGCGCTAGTGGCCTCAGACGATTGGATTTTTTTACGGACCGTTCTTTTATGGGTCTTTAGGCGATTAAAATAGTTTTATAAGGGGTCAAAATGGATCAAAATTGAAAAAATCGTTCTACATTTGTACATTCATCTTAGTTTATTTTGATTTGTAATTTTTAATCAGTTCATATGCGTGTCACGTTGGTACAGTGGTAACGTTACCAGCTTTGAATGCTATAGTTTTGCTTTCAGTTTTTTATTTTATTTTTTTTTTACACGGTGGTCACCACTTATCAAGGTCCGGAAGCCACTCAGTGATAAGGGTTATTGCAAGTAGAGTACGTTAGTGTGGAGATTTAATGAAGTGTTTACTTAAGAGGGCGGTTCATTAGGAATTTGTTAACGTTGGACTTGTGGACATCCAAGTTGTAGTCAGGTGGGAAGCAGGCAGACGGAACAGAGTTCCACAAGCGTGCAGTTCTAAGAAAGAAGCTTTGTTCATGCAATCCACGTTTTGATTTAGGCACAGATAAAGAGTGGGGGAAATTTTTCACAGTGGATTCAGCCAGACAGTTTTGGTTCTAGCTGATGGCACCCAAATACAATATTTTTTTTTTTACTCTTGAAATTACGACTCTATAATAATATATACGAAATCTGAATAAATTAAAATATCATATTTAAGCGTATTTTACGACCGGGCGACCCCCTTCTGCGGGCGACCCCCTTCTGCTAGTAGTGTTTAGTTTTCGTGAAATAAGAAGGCAAAGATAATGTATATTTAGGAACTGTTATTATTGCAACGACTTTATTGGTGTGTCCTTTTATTTTGCTTTTGTGGTTAACTCTCACTTTTTTTAGACATCTATATTAGGAGCCATTTTAATTAGCTTTAATAGCAGTCGGAGAACAGATCTCGACTTAATCTTTAATTTTTGAGAGGAAATGTGTTCGTTAATCTTATAGAAATTGAAATTGTCCATTTGGCGATATCCATTACAAAACTGATGAGGAAACGTTTGCTTTCTTGAAGAAATAAAATGTAAATGAAGTCGTAAAAACATGACGTGTCTAATCCTCGTTTTGAGTGTGTATTGTAAAATCTTCGTGCAAATAAATTGCCCTTCGTTAGATCTATTCGGCAAGTTGGATTGAAAAGATTTCCCCAACGATCGTAAATGAGAACTCGATGAACGATTACCGAGATTACTTTCTGTATTTGTGAAAGGTTTTTTTATAAAATATTTGTTTGTTTTTGTTAAAATGTGGCATTTTTTTTTATGACACTTGGTTTCGTATTTGCAGAATAATTTGCATGTGTGAATGTAAGAATAGCTTCTCGCAAATCAGTATAAAAAAAAGGATTAACCATGCACTCGTAAATTATCCGTATTAGTTTGCATTGTTTTACGGTATTTGATGTCGCATAAACGTAAACTATAAAATATAATAGTTGCAATTCTTCTTCAGAAAGATAAGATTTTATAGCATTTTTATAGAAAGCAGCTACTCTTCTTCTATTTTCTAGTACAATATTATTTCTTTAAAAATGCCATTCGAATTGATTTGATCTAAAAGGTCTTTTGCTTCATTTCTTATTAGACGTTTTTTTGTTCATAAAAAATATTCTAAGAGTGTGTTCTTTATTTGTTAATGAATGTTTACTTGTTTGCTCTAGATTTGCGCAAGGAATCTCGATGTTATTTTTAAGCATATATCTATATATTACATGGGAGTCACCACTCATCAAGGCCCCAAAGCCACTCGAGGTTAATGAGTGTAGGGTAGTCACTGAGACAACAACGTATTAATATGTAGTAGTGGAAATGGGCAGAAATAGATTATTTAGAGTGGCAGTTCAACAAGAAGTTGTTTACATCTGACTTGAAGATAGACATATTGTACTCAGCTGGAAAGTAGGCCAGCGGAGCTGAGTTCCACTGACGAGAAGTACTAGGAAAGAAAGTTTGTTCATGGAATTTGCGTTTGGACTTATGCACATATAGAGTGTGGTAGGAAACTTGGTTGTTGTTAGTAGCTAGACAAGTGCTTTTGCAAGAGTTTGGCAAATAGGGATCACAGATCACGAGCCATGAAAATAACGACAGAGCAGAGGTACGCTCGCAACGACTCTTTTCTGACAAAGAGGTTGCAGGGAAGAAAAAAAGGCATCACTTACTAGGTTTCGAAGCCAGTTTCGAATTTTGTCATGGCAGAATAGAGTACTTCGAGTAGCACCCGCCCAGACGTGGTAACATTATAATATTTTAGGACGTATCTGGCTCTTATGCAGGTAAAGGGTGCGTCGGAAGTTAGATATCTTCTGGGGCAGTTAAATGACGCAACCATTTTTTCGGCGACTATGGCAACAGATTTGATTTAAGTTTTCCATTTCAGATCAGGAGTAAAGGTCAGACTCAAAAGTTTGTCAGTATATATATATATTAGCAAGGATACTCGACGTTGTCCGGCAATGTAATTAGGACTAACAAATGTTCTACGCTGTCAATACTTTTATTGTAATCGAAATCGGTGAAATTGCCCAGTTTTCAATGGATTGCCTGCTCTATTCGGGAACCCACCACGATGCACCAGAAGGAAGCTTCATATGCCTCCTTTGTCTACAATACATTTTAGTCTATATTGCACTGTAGCGAATATACGTTTGGTTTTGTAAAATTATTTTTATATAATGGCTTGAATTAATGTTTAAATTGCAAAAGTTAAGTGTTATTTTCAAATTGTGCTATAAACAGAAACGTTCATTTCGAACGCACTTCTTTCTATCAAAAAGTCTACTGTTTATGTTATACATTGGGACTTTATGCTTGCACGCTGAAAAACACATAAAGTATATTTGTGTGAATATTTTTTTTAATCAGTCAAGCAGTTTTGGGGTCTATAGGAAACGAATCTCCCTGTCAACCAGATATTTCGAACACCACATAAATTCTTATGTGGTGCTTTGTTTTTTTTTATAGCAATGAAAATTGAAACTATGTTTTCCTTTTATAAAAAAAAATCTCTCTTATGAGCGCTTCTAGTTTGATTAAATGGTCAGTCACGTTTTCTTTTCTTCCTGACAGGCGAATATAATTTTCATATTAATTTTTGGGCTCCAGATACCATGTCAACCCGTCATTTTCTAGTGATTTAGAAATACGAAGTTATTATTGGTTCATGATTTGATGGATCATTGGAGTATTTCCTCAGTTTGAGTACGAGCTCTTACTCAAACATATCTTTTTACTCATAGAATAGCATTTTCAAGAATTGATAAGTAACATTGTCGGGATTAACTAATGTAAGCGAAGTTCAGCAAGTGCATTGATGTCACTTTCCATCGCAGTTTATACCAATATTCTAGAGATAATTGCGACAGCTTATGTTTCTTATTTTAATGTTGATAACAATGAAAATATATTATGTGAATCCATTTTTATTCTTTTTATTGTGATTTTCATATATCTCTATTCCAATAATAACTATTCTCTACGTCTTAAATTAATAACAGAAACCTATTATCTTGTTCAACTCTCCTTAATACTTCTTCAGACTAACACTATATCATATATATATATATATATATATATATATATATATATATATATATATATATATATATAATGACACATACGTAAATTCGCAAGAGAAAGTTTTAGTCGGTTCCTGTCTGTATTGTATCTCTCTTCGTTCCTTCTTCAACACTTATTTGTTTTGTTTTGTTTTGTTTTTTTGTTCTTTTTACATTTTTTTATCTGACGTATTTACGGCTGATTTAATGTTCCTTAGGCTCATTTGACATAATGGCTAAGGTTATCGTATATGGATTAGGAGACTGGGGTTTGATCTTCCATCGAGTCACATGAAAAACATAAAACTGTTACTTTGTGTATTCTTGTTAAATACTCAACGTTATGAAATAATAGTAAATGGAAAAATCTAGGAACAAAACGTACTGACCTATCTACATATCGCTGTCGAAAATCAACATAAAAACATCCCCGGGCTTATATTCGACGCCTATGCTCTAATTGTTATTGTTGGTCGAGTACTATTAGACTACTAGACTACTGTCTTATTTATAAAATAGGGATAATAATCATAGATTAAGCCATCCATAAAACAAAAACCAATTTTCAAAACAAAGACTTACATGTCTTAAATGTTCTGTTAAAGTGAAATGGATTCAGATTTGGAGAATTCTAGACGAAAGAATTTGTTGATTTTAGAGTTTATTCATTTTTAACTTCTAAAAGAATTAATAAATTAACCTTTTGTCTTCTAGAGGGCATCTTTGTTTTCGTTCGTTTTGTTTGCAAGAAAATTTTCCAATTGAAACATTTTTGGACTGATACAAACAACCAAATGTTATCCAACTAACAAACAATATTAACAACCACGAGGCAACTCAGTAAGATTTCATGTTTTCACAAAACATGACTGCAGTAAAGTTCGGCTCCTTACAATTTGAAGATACATAGAAAGCAAAACCTTTTGCTAAAACATTTAATAAGAAATGAATATCTAATCGGAATTGGTGTCTTCATTCCAATCGAAGATAAAATGAAGACAAAGAATTTTAATATCAGAATGATGTTCTAGCACTTCACTAAAGAAAACAACGTAAGAATCAGTAAAAAAAAACATTTAGGCCCGCTTTCCATTAGAAATAATAATATCATAAACACGTATTTATTTATATTCTTTGGTGTTTTCGGACTTTTATTCGCATCTTGATTATCATATTCACAACGTTTCTGCCGATGTAAACCCAATTTCTTCAGGTGTATCTTTTAAAACTCAGAAACATTCTAGTCAAACTTGGAAGTTTTTATATCGAACCTGTACAAAATTTCAAACCGAATCATTAGAAAAAATTTTCCTAAAGGATTTCAGTTAAAAATTCGATACAAATTTTTGAGTTCGACATAAAGATTTCTAAGATTGACTAGAGCATTCTCAAGTTTGAAATAATACACCTGAAGAAAGTTGGGGGTTACATTCAAACACAAGGAATATGAGAACCAAAATTAAAATAGCAGTACATGTCATCCAAATACGACTACTTATAATAATAATAATAATAATAATAATAATAATAATAATAATAATAATAATAATAATAATAGTAATAATAATAATAATAATACCAAAGTGATAGCAAAGAACCGAGAAGGGCCAATAAGGACTGAAAGACCGAGGAGAGAGCGCCAACCAGATTCCGGCCTGGACAAGCGCAAAGAGAACTGAGACCTTGGGGAGGCTGAGTGCCACTCAAATTCCAGTATAAACCAATGGCCACTACCAGCGAGAAATCAATGGTAAGCGGCTGTTGCGATGATGCAAATTCATTTGCAAATGCTATCGAAGGAGGTGAAGAGAGCTGGGCGTCTGGGGAGACTTGTTGTCACTCAGCTTCCAGAGAACACCACAGGTTTCCAATCAGATCGTTTGTTGACTTGTGTGAAAACTCCATGTGAGCCAATAATAATAATAATAATAATAATAATAAAGTATTCTGAGAAAGTGCCAAGCCGGATACAAGTTCTCCAATACAGAGGAAAAAATGAACCACCTGATGTACATGGACGATCTGAAACTTTTTGCAAGGACCGAAAAGGAGCTAGAGACACTAATTAACACTACCAGGATCTTCAGCCAAAATATCCAAATGGAATTTGGAATGGAAAAGTGCGCACAACTAGTTATAAGAAAGGGAAAACTGGAAACGACAGAAGGCATGGAACTACTCAACCAAACAGAAATAAGGGCACTAGGGGAACAAGACGACTATAAATACTTGGGAATTCTGGAAGCGGACACCATCAGAGCAACAGAAATGAAAGAGAGAATTGGAAAGTAATACCTCAGGAGAACAAGAAAACTCCTGGAAACGAAATTATATAGCAGAAACATAATAAAAGGTATAAATACATGGCAGTATCATTAGTAAGATACTCTGGACCGTTTATAGGGTGGATAAAAGACAAAATGAGACAACTCGACCAGAAAACCAGGAAATTCATGACCATGTATAATGCACTACACCCAAAGGACGATATTGACAAACTCTACGTGAAAAGGAAAGACGGCGGGAGATGACTTTTCTGTATAGAAGACTGTGTGAAGGACACGAAAAAAGTACTAGAAAATTACATAATGCAAAACACTGAAACGATAATTATGGCAGCGAGAGACACTGAAAAAAACAACAAAACAGAAAACAGGGAGATAAAAGACAAAACGAGAAAAGAGAAATGGGAAGAAAAACAACTACACGGAAGATTCATAAGAATGACAAAAGATGAAAATAACGAAAACACCTGGACATGGATGCGAAAAGGACATATAAACCGAGAAACTGAATCTCTAATAACTGCAGCACAAGATAACTCGATAAGAACTAACCATATCAAAGTAAGGACCGATAAAACACAACAAAACAGCAAATGCAGACTCTGTGGACAAAGAGACGAAACGATAAACCATATAGTAAGTGAATGCAGCAAACTTGCCCAAAAGGAATACAAAAACAGGCATGACCAAGTGGGGAGGGTGGTACACTGGGAATTGTGCAAACGACTGCATTTTGAGCGTACAGACAAATGGTACAAGCATAAACCCGCAACAGCACTCGAAAACGAGAACCACAAAATCCTATGGGACATGGACATACAGACGGACAAACCCATACAAGCAAGAAGACCAGATGTCTTAATAATTAACAAGAAAGAAAAATCCTATCAAATCGTAGACTTTGCAGTCCCAGCTGACCCCAGGGTGAGTATGAAAGAAAAGAAGAAACGAAGCAAATACACAGAGCTAGCCAGAGAGTTAAAAGGGATTTGGGTGATGAAGAAAATCAAAATAGTACCGATAATAGTAGGAGCACTAGGAACAATTCCGAAAATCTTCGAAAAAAGAATGTCAAAAATTGGAATTAGAGGAATAACTGCAAAAGTACAACGACTAACGATAATGAAAACGACTGAAATATTAAGGAACCCCCTTGAATGCGGAGAATAATACGACAATATAACGAATAAGCGTTACAGGGAATGAAGAACACCGAAACTGCATATCTACAAGTTCTACACCCCCCATCATGCATACCCCCCATTGTTTCATCACCGTTCCCCTAATAAAAAAGTGATACCAAAGAGCCGAGAAGGGTCAATAAGGACTGAAAGACCGAGGAGAGAGCACCAACCAGACCTCGGCAGGACAAGCGCAAAGAGAACTGGGACCTTGGAGAGGCTAAGTGCCACTCAAATTCTAGTATAAACCAATGGCCACTACCAGCGAGAAATCAATCGTAAGCGACTGTTGCGATTATGCAAATTCATTTGCAAATGCTATCGAAGGAGGTGGAGAGAGCTGGACGTCTGGGGAGACTTGTTGTCACTCAGCTTCCAGAGAACACCACAGGTTTACAATCAGATCGTTTGTTGACTTGTGTGAAAGCTCCATGTGAGCCAATAATAATAACTAGCAGAACCCGTTGAAATTCCATGGTAGTTGAAAATTTAAAAAACTACACATCAGTATGAAACACCGTATCACATAATTAAACAATTGCATTGAGGTTGGAATTAAAGACTTAACTTAATCACAAAGTTCAGGATCTCCAGGTCCTGGTATTTCTGCTGACAATCGATTCAATTTGATGAACTTTTCTAATCCTATTCTGATCTCACATTATGATCATGTGGCAGTGTGGTAGCCCTCTTTTTTTTAATTCAATCACATAAACATTTGCAAATAGAAATCCTAGTACATATCTGTCTTTAATGTCTTTCAAAAGTCCAGCTAGCTGTGCATGATAGGCACGTGGTATTAAGCCAGGTCGATTTTATGTAAGTTTTGATGGACCCAAGTTGTTTACTATTTAGGGACATCTTGGATTACACGTACAGAGGTGCCCGACAATATTTGTCGGACACTTTATTATTCGACTTTCCGAGTACCATAGTGGCGAAATTCCGTCAATAGAATAGCATAAACATATAAAGACAATAACTGTATTAAAAATGGAAGAAAATCGATTAGGTAAGGACAAATATTTAGTTTTCATATTTTTTTTACAAAACACACGCGACATTATTTTTCAGACATCGTTGAAAAACTGTTAATCATCTGTAATATCACTTTCTTCTCAATAACTTTTATCCTCTTGATAATGATCAAACATATGCACTATAACATCTTTACGTGTGTTTCATAATTGGCTTGTTTTTTTTGGGGGGTGCATCTTGTATTCGTTCTCATAGTTAAGCCTCTTTCGTTATTTCACGTCCATCATAGACAAGTTGCGCAATCATCTCCCACACATTTTCCATTAAATTTAGATCTTTTAAATTTAGGGCTTTTTGCAGGCCATTCCAAAGTAGTCATATTCACTTTAGCCATCCATTCTTTCATGAGTTTTGGCATATGATGGATGCTGCAATTGTCTTGCTGTAGAGCGAAATCATTCCCCATCTCTCTTCTTATCCTTGGTAGGGCTTTCTCATCCAGCAACTGTTTGTAGCTTTCGCTGTTCTGTTGCCATTTCAGCCACTCCAACCATATATTTCCATTATCAAAGATCATACCCCAAACCACAACTCCTCCTCCCATCTGTCGTTTGTTCAGTACAACAGGCCCACCCCTTCTCGGCTAAGTACTCCATCCATCGCGCCCATCAAACTTGAAACGCTTCTCATCAGTAAATATAACCTTCTTAAAGTCAACATGCTTTGTTAACCACCTTTTAGCACTCTCCAGTCTTGCTCCTTTGTGTTTCTTTGTTAGTGTAATTTTTTTCTTAGCCTTTGCCTACATACTTCAAACCAATCCTATGCGGCGTTCTTTGTACTCTTCGGACGTTTACATCCAATTAACATATCTCCTTCACTTTTCTTGCTGTAAATTTTTTCTGGAGATGTAAAAAGCCGTGTCATAGTCCTCTTCATTCTCCTTTCAGTCCTCTTGCCAATTGATCTTTTCCGTCCTCTCTTCTTTTTCTGTTTGGAGTTTGTCTTCAGCATGTATTTGACCGTTGATTTCGACAGCTTCAAATCCATGGCGATAATTCTGATGCTGAAGCCATCTTCCCGCTTCTTCCGTACCAAACAAACGACTTCTTTTGAATACATTTTATCTCATTAAACTTAATTTTTTGCTAGTAGAATAGAACAGATAATATATTCTAATGATGACAGCTAAGTGTACAAGCAGAAAATTTGTATACAGCAACATATACATGGCTCTTAATAAAATAGGATTTTTGCCATGTCCGAAAAATAGTGTCTGTTTTGTACTAATTGCTTTGTAATAATTTTAACATAACATGTAAGTAGATAATATTGTTTTCACCTGAAATGCGTAAATTTAAAATAACGCTAATCAACAAAAGCATCCTATGATTGTAAATATTTCGACATGGCACTTAAGTAGGTAATGTTTTTATCTGAAATGCGTTTGAATTTATATTAATTTCAACATGCCATGTAAGTAATAATGTTTTTACCTGAAATGCGTAAATTTAAAAGATCCCTAATCCACAAAAATACCATATGATTTTACTTAATTTGGCATAAAATTTCAGCAGGTAATAATGTTTTCACTTGAAATGCGTTGGAATTTGTACTAATTTCACCATAACATATAAGGTAATAATGTTTTAACTTGAAATGCGTGGGTTTTAAAGATCCTTAATCAACAAAAGCACCCTATGATTGTAAATATTTCGACTTGACACTTTAGTAGGTAATAATGTTTTCACCTTAAATGCGTTGAAATTTGTACTAATTTCAACATGACATGCAATAATTTATATCATTTTGAAATAAGTTAAACTTAAAAAAAAAACATTGGAAGTAAATATTTATTACGAGTCCGTTATTAGGGTCACACAATAAAAAAAAACGGCGGGCATTTAGGAAATTGCCCCCATCTCTAAATTCCACAATTTACACTTTTTTTTCTTTCTTCACATTAATCTCATTGAGTCGCAATATTTCTCTCGGTGGTCACAAAGTACGTGTTCAATTTAGTAGAACGTTATCATTGAAAACTGATCCCCGACGATAAAACTCATTTTTTTATCTAAGAGTTAAGTTTGTAATCGATGAAATTAAGGTGAAAAAGGAAAAAAAAGTAAACTGTGGAGTTTAGAGATGGAGGTCAATTTCCTAAACGCCCGCCCAATAGACAAATAATAATTTTAATTTCTAATGTTTATTTATTAGACTGGAGATTAGGTGGCAAAATACTCTCGATCCCTTTATCGCATAAAAGGAACATAATTTCCTAATCACCGTTATGTTAATATGCCAACAATATATAAACAATGATATCGGTAAGTTGACAGTTTTAAATAAGCAAAACTTACAGCTTTTTTTTAAAGAATGCACACTTTTTATTAATTGTAAACAATATATAGAAACTTTTTATCAATTTTAACTATAAAGATGTTTTATGCTATTTAAGAATACAAACATTTTATTTTCAATTTGAAACAATATAAATAGATTTTTTTAATGATTTTAAAACGATAGATTTTTACTTGGCTTCAACCACAACATTTTCCTTTAAGATGATGACATTTCAGGTTTTTGGATATGCTGAAAACGAATATCGCATTTAAATTTTTCGCAAATAAGATATTAAGCAATATAATTTATGTTAAAATAGTGTCTATACTTGTACTCTAAAAATATGCGCACTTGCGCGTACAACTATGGCCACATAAATTATATATTGCTTAATATCCGGAAAACTATTACACTTAAATGCGATATTCGCTTTCATCATATCCGAAAGCCTGTAAAAGTCGTTATTTTAACAGAAATGATAAATGATAACCAATTAAAAATTTACCGTAAACTTTTTAAATTTTAAACGCTATAAACATTTTTAAATCGTTCACAAGTGTTTTTGTGTGCATGTAATTCTTTAATGAAAATAAATATGTGAATGTCCATTTATTTTATTTCACTGAAGGTAAATACGCGATCCATAATCGTATTTTAGCTGGAATAATCCATTATAAGACAAAATTAAGTAATTAAATTTATTTTCAACAAACTAAAAAAAAAAAAAGAAAACTTACATGTTTAATTGAATATTAATTTAAATCTTTTATAAGTAATCACGTAATTCAATTTTCATTAAACACAAGATTAATGGGAATAGTTCTATTTATATTGTGAAAAATTTGAAATTAATAAAAAAAAAAACTTGCACGGTCCTTTCTCTAAATAAGTACCTGTATTGTGAAATCTCTTATCCAAAAATAAATTAAATAAAAAAATTATAAATGAAATCTTAAAATATACAAATATATTAAAAAAAGAAAAGCAGGTGCTTGCGCACTTTTGCTACGGCACATTTTTTTTACATAAGCATCACCACTTATCAAGGCCTTGAGACCACTCAAGGATAAAGGTTAAAGAGTGTACAGTAGAAATTGGACAATATAGTAATCGTTAATAATGAAAATTCGGTAAATTTGTTAACTTATATGGAACGGCTCATCAAAAATTTGTTTACGTTAGACTTAAAGACAACCATATTGTAATCAGCTGGAAAGCAGGAAAACGGAAAACAAATCCATAGGCGTGCAGTTCTAATAAATAGTTTAAATAGTTTTAAATAGTTTTTTTTTCAGTTAAATTTGAATGTAACTGGAAAAAAAACTATTTAAAACTAGCGGGCGTTTAGGAAGCTTCACGATATCCTTTTCTTAATGAATTGTTAGGTGGAAGATATGAATAGTTACAAAAGAACCTTCCTCCCCAAGTTAAGAATGGCTTTCGAAATAATGTTATTATTTCAGCACGGTGGCAAAAGTGCACAGGTACCAAAAATATAGCTGGTAAATATCATAAAAAAAAATAGCGCAGTAAAATACCAAAGATTTTTTTCTTTTAATTTAATTTTATTTACAAACCAATAATTATAATTTTAAAAAAGAATCAATTACGTTAATTAAGAATTTACACAATAGAATCCTCCAATAAACAATTGGAGTTTTTTCTATATATTTTTATAGTTTTGTTTTTTTTAATAATGCGTGCATACAAATTTTTATGGATTAATTTAATTTTTAGGGGATAACTATCTGCTTTACACCCCCCCTCGATAAAAAGAAACAGTTAGTTGCATAATAAACTTTTTTTTACTTTAGTAATCAAGTAAAAATTCCAGTTTCCGAGAGATTAAATAATTCGAAATAAGAATTTTTTTTAATTTTTATTCTACGAAATAGGTTAAAAAACAAATGAAAAACAAAATACATTTCTGCGAATTTAAAAAATATTCCATCAAATCTGATTCTTGAGTAAGTAGTTCGAAATTAAAAAAATAGTACTTATGCATCAATGTTACCGCACTGAAATCATTATTTAGAAAGCCATTCTTTACATAGGGATGATATTTTCTAACTATGTTGTACTTCCACCTAACAATTTTATTTAGGATATTATGAAGTATTTAAACTATCAAATTCTGTTAATCAGTCATCGTTATGCTTTTTTCTTTATCTTGGGGTGTTTTTTGTTAACTAATCTGTAATTTCCACAAGCAATTTAATAAACAAAAGATACCGTAAAATTGAACAGATTGTCAAAACTCTCATCCAAAAAATAAATAATAAAAATTATACATAAAATCTTCAAATATACAAATGTATAAAAAATAAAAAAATAAATTGTAAATACTATTAAAAAAATAGCGCAGTAACTTACAAATTATTTTTTCTTCTAATTTAATTTTATTCACAAACAAATAATAATTTTTTAATTTTAAAACGAATGTACTACGCTCATATAAAATTTACACAATAAGCAATTTGAGTTATTTCTATATTTTTCTATAATTTTTTTATGAATAGACGTTAATACATACATAGGAATGTAACCCCTTTGAACAGACAGGTAAAACCGCCATTCTTTTTTTTTTAGCTTTCATTGGAAAGTAATCCTGATAGGATAAAAGAAATCTTGCTGGGGTTTTAATCATCACATCAGAATGTTGCTAGGTTTTATCTTATTAGCGACACCAATTTTTTTTTATTATTATCATTTCAAATGTTTATTAGATATTTGGAATATTCCATTTTCCTTTTAATGGGTGCCCATGGTGATAACGGTCGTGGCGACAGGCTTAATTATCAATAGATGATGATGATGATGATGATGATGATGATGATGATGATGATGATGATATTATTATTATTATTATTATTATTATTATTATTATTATTATTATTATTATTATTATTATTATAAACAGCAGCAGCAGCAGCGGCTTACAAGGAGCTTTCACACAGGTCTTCAGAGACCTTTCCCTGGAAACAGCCTGTGATGTTCCCTGGAAGCTGAGTGACAACAAGCCTCCCCAGGTATCCTGTACTCTCCACCTCTTTCGATAACATATGCAAATAAATAAATAAATAAATGTTATAATTCTTTTTCTATCCTTTGCAAATGATTCAAATTTTAGTATGTTATTATGGATGATAACGACTACCAGTTGTCAAAATTTCAGCTTTTCACAGTTGTTATTTCTAACAAATATTAGGTTTAAAAATGTTGTCCCTTAGTTTTGAACGCTACTGTAGGTATTATTTTTATTTTCTTCATCTTCCATATCCCTTTCAGCTCTCTGGCTAGCTCTGTGTATTTGTCCGTTTCTCCTTTTCTTTGATATTCAACCTGTGATCAGCTAGAACAGCAAAGTCTTCGATTTGACAGGATTTTTCTTTCTTGTTAATAATTACGACATCCGGTCTTCTTGCTTGGATGGGTTTATGAGTTTGTATGTCCATGTCCCATAGGACTTTGTGATTCTCATTTTGAAGTACTCTTGCCGGCGTATGTTTGTACCACTTGTCTGTGCGTTCGAGATGCAGTTGTTTGCATAATTCCCAGTGTACTACCCTTCCCACTTGTTCATGTCTGTTTTTGTATTCCTTTTGGACCAGTTTGTTGCATTCGGTTATTATATGGTTTATCGTCTCGTCTCTTTGTCCACAGAGTCTGCATTTGCTTTTTTTCTTGTGTCTTCTCGATCTTTGCTTTGATGTAGTTTGTTCTTATCGAGTCTTGTGCTACAATTATTAGGAATCCAGTTTCTCGGCTTATGTGTCCTTTTCTCATCCATGTCTAAGTGTTTTCGTTATTTTCATCTTTTGTCATCCTTATGAATCTTGCATTTTTCTTGTTCTATCCTTTGTCTCTCTCTTTTCTGTTTTATTGATTTTTTCAGTGTCTCTCGCTGCTATGATTATTCTTTCAGTGTTTTGCATTAAGTATTTTTCTAGTTCTTTTTTGCTGCCATTCACGTAGTCTTCTGTATTTACCAGTCCCCTCCCGCTGTCTTTCCTTTTTACGTAGAGTCGGTCAACATCGTCCTTCGGATGTAGAGTGTTGTGCATGGTCATCAGTTTCCTGGTCTTCTGATCGAGCTGTCTCAGTTCTTCTTTAGTCCACTCTATGAACGGTCCAGAGTATCTTACTCGTGATACTGCCCATGTATTTATGTCTTTTATTAGGTTTCTGCTATCTAATTTGGTTTCGAGAAGTTTTCTTGTTCTCCTTAGGTATTCCTTCCCAATTCTCTCTTTCATTTCTGTTGCTCTGATGGTGTCTGCTTCCAGAATTCCCAGTATTTATAGTCGTCTTGTTCCCCTAGTGCCCTTATTTCTGTTTGGTTGAGTAGTTCCATGCCTTCTGTCGTTTCCAGTTTTCCCTTTCTTATAACTAGTTGTGCGCACTTTTCCATTCCAAATTCCATTTGGATATTTTGGCTGAAGATCCTGGTAGTGTTAATTAGTGTCTCTAGCTCCTTTTCGGTCCTTGCAAAAAGTTTCAGATCGTCCATGTACATCAGGTGGTTCATTTTTTCCTCTGTATTGGAGAACTTGTATCCGGCTTGGCACTTTCTCAGAATACTTTTTTTTTCTTTTTATTATTATTATTATTATTATTATTATTATTATTATTATTATTATTATTATTATTATTATTATTGTTGTTGTTGTTGTTGTTGTTGTTGTTGTTATTATTATTATTATTATTATTATTATCATCATCATCATCATCATCATCGTCATTATTGGCTCACATGGAGTTTTCACACAAGTTAACAAACGATCTGATTGGAAACCTGTGGTGTTCTCTAGCAGCTGAGTGACAACAAGTCTCCCCAGACGTCCAGCTCTCTCCACCTTCGATAGCATTTGCAAATTAATTTGCATCATCGCAGGTATTTATAAGCGTTTTGTTCCCTTAGTGTCCTCATCTCCGTTTGGTTGGGTAGTTCCAGGCCTTCTGCCGTCTCTAGTTTTCCCTTTCTTATATAACTAGTAGTGCGCACTTTTTCACACCAAACTCCATTTGAATATCCTGGCTGAAGATCCTGGTGATATTTATTAACGTCTCTAGTTCATTTTTGGTCCTTGCAAAAAGTTTCAGATCGCCCATGTACATCATGTGGTTCATTTTTTCCTCCGTGGTAGAGAACTTGGAACTTGGCACTTGCTAAGAATATTGTTAGAGAGGCTCCATGACTATGGTGAACAGCAATGGTGATAGTGAGTCTCCTTGAAAGATTCCTCTTTGGGTGTTGATTTCTGTTATGTGTTGTCCATCAGGTGTCAATTCCAGTCTCTATGTTCTCATTGCATTTTCAATCACCTTGACGATCCTGATTGGTATTTTACACATTTTTAAGCAGTCTGTTATCCATGCTTGAGGGATCCTGTCGTACGTTTTTTTGTAGTCGATCCATGCCATGGCTAAAATCTTTTCTTCTTCTTCTTCTTTTTACCTTCTTTAGGATCTTTTGGTCTATATATAGCAAATCATGTGTTCCTCTTTTTCCTTTCTGGCATCCTTTTTGTTCCTCAGGGAGAAGTCCCCGATTATTCAGGGAGTGGTAGATTTGTTCCCTCAGTTGTGCTGTCAATATTTTCCACATAGTGGGTAGGCACGTGATAGGCCTATAGTTGCTGGGGGCGGTTCCTTTCTCTGTGTCCTTCTATATAAACGTGTTTCTGCCTTTTGTCAGCCAAGCTGGTACGTTTATTTCCCATATAAATCTTTTCATGTTTTGAGCTAGTCTTTCGTGTAAAGTTGTAAATTTTTTGAACCAGTATGCATGTATCCCGTTGTGTCCTGGTGCTCTCCAGTTTGCCATTTTTTCCTATGGTTTTCTTTAGGGTTTCTTTGCTGATTTCATTCACTGTTCCTTCTTCGATTTGTTGTAACTCTTCTTTCAGGTCTTTCAACCATTCGGTATTTCTGTTGTAGTCTTGTCGTTCTTCCCATATCTTACTCCAATAGAGTTTTGTTTTTGTTGGGTTTGGTCGTTCCATTTTTGTTTTTTCTCCGTTCACGTTTTGGTAGAATTGGCTTTCATTGTTTTCAAATGTTTTGCATTGTTCAGATTTCTATGTATATCGTCTTAATCTTCCTTTTTTTTAGCTGTTATTTTTTTGGTTCAGATCTTCGTGTTTCTTTTTTAGCCTCTCCCTAATTTTCTCCACGTCGTTTCCTGTTTATCGTTTTGGCTTCTTTTTCATGTTTGTTGGTTTGGGTTTCCAACGTTATTTCCCATCCATGTTTTGTCGATGAATCTTTCCTCGGCTCTTTTTCTGATTTGAACTTCATACCTACCATCTTGGCTCCTGCCTAAATTAAATTCTTTAGGTATGTGATTGTATCTGTTGTGATTTGTTGGAGAAGTTTGTTAATCTTCTCTGTTTCTGTTATTAATTTCTTCTGTTCTTGATTCCTTAGAGATGGAAGCTCTGTTTTTTCCTCATTCATGAACTGTATTATTTTCCCTATTTCATCTGGTTCTTCATCTGTTAGCTCTGTTTCATTGTTTTCGGTTCCCTCGTTGCAGGGTCCACTCTTCGCAGGTTCTCCGTCTGTGGTAATTCTACTTCTGTGGCTTCTACACGTGTGGTTCCAGTGGGGATTGCTCCATGCTCAATTTCCTCGTTTACTTTTCGTTGTATTTCTGTCAGTTCTAGTTTTGAGAGCCAGCCTCTCTTTAGTATCAGTCTTGCTTGGTCTGCAAGTCTTTGTTTTGTTGTATGGTAACTACTGGACTTGTCCCATAGCTCTTTCATTCGTTTCCGATAGCATCCATATCTATATTTAGAATTGCTTTTATAATAGCATTCCATTACGAGTCTGTTCTCTGTCATTGTCCATTTCTTCCTTCGGGTTTTTCGTTTTTGATGGTAATCTTGACTGTGCTGTGTTTGGTTTGTATCATTTTGATCCCTAAGATTAAAGGTTATACTTACCTGCTCGGCGTCCATGCTATCTGTGTTTCTGAAATGAGAAAGTGAGCCAACATTCGCAGGATGATGACCGGGTCCCCATGCTGGCTACCGAGGGAGCACCTGCCGATCATGACACCCAGATCTTTCTTCTGGATCTCACCTTTTGTAATATTTGTATTAGACATTTTTCATGTTGTAGTGTTTGTGGAAGCACTGTGCCCAGAGCTGTTTAACCTGTGATTCTGACGCAGGGATCGTGTTAATCTCTCATGTATATGAGAGGCATAGTGCACTATCACGCATACATATAGGATATGGAAAGATATAGCATTGTTTCCTCCCAACAGAAGGACTTATTAATATTTATTTAGTATAAGGCCGCAGTTCTATTCCAAACTAAAGAGTATATTTGAAGACAGTTTCCTCTCCCATATTTTTTCTTAAATTTTTAATGTGGGATCAACACGACGCTGTTGGTTACTTTTCCATAGTTTTAGGATATTCTGGGTGATTAACATTTTAGAGAATAACAGCAAAAGAAAAAAGTAAAGTAAATAAAGAATAGAAATAAGGCTTTTTTTCTTCCCCTTCTTATTTGCTAGATAACATTTCTCAGACAGGAAAAAAAGTCCACTCTGACATTTTTAAATGGCCTCTTTTGTTAGAATATTCTTTCCCAGTTAATTTTGGCATTCATTTCTATTATTATTATTATTATTATTGTTATTATTATTATTATTATTATTATTATTATTATTATTATTATTATTATTATTTTGTTTTATTTCATTTTATTTATTTATTTATTTATTCATTCATTCATTTATTTATTTATTTATTTATTTATTTATTTTAGACAAAGGAATAAAACGATAAATCATATCATAAGTGAATACAGCAAACTCTCCAAAACGGAATATAAGAATAGGCTTGACCAGGTTGGGAGAGCTATTCAAAAAAACTGAATCTTAAACACTAAAGACAAGTGATACAATTATAAACCGGTAGCACTACGAGAAACCAGTAATCATAAAATCGCATGTGATATTAACGTACAAAAAGATAAACTGATCCAAGCAAGGAGAATAGATGTCATAATAGTTAACAAGAAAGAAAATTTCTGCAAATCGTAAATTTTCCTGTTCCAGCAGACAAATGGGTGAACCTCAAGAAGATGGTATAATCAAATGCAAAGAGCTGGCCAGGAAGCTGAAAGAGGTGTGGAAGATGAAGAAAATCAGGATAACACCACTGATCGTAGGAGTACTAGGAATAATCCCTAGAAACTTCGAAAATCGAATGGGAGAAATTGGAATCAAGAGAAGATACAACGCGTAACAATAATGGAAACAGCTGAAATCTTAAAGAAACCCTTGAATGTGGAGACTAATACATATGAGCTACAAATGCCAATCGGGCATATAAAAAAGAGTAGCAGAAGTTTTTTAAAAATTAAAAAAGATACAGGAAGATTATATGGAACCAAGATAACTGAAACTGCATAATCGTAAGTTAACTCCTCTCACAAATGATAAAAAATGTGCTTCCGGCATCAACTAGCACCACACCAAATAGTTGAGAAGAGTCGAGGGAGGTGGAAATACCTACAAGAGACAGCACTGACCAGAACTCCACTGAATGAGTGCGAAGAGAACTGGGAACTTGAGGCGGCTTATTGCCACTCAAATTTTTGTGAGGATCAATGGTCATTGTCAGCGAAAAGTAAATTGCAAGCGGCTGTTGCGATGATGCAAATTCATTTGCGAAGGTTATTAAAATAGGTGGAGAGTAATGGAAATTTGGGGAAACTTATTGCCACGCAGATTCCAAGCAACACTGCCGGTTGTTGTCAGTGAGTAATCTCTTATAATGGACTGTGCGAGACTCCTAATAAGAAAATAATAATCAGTCCTCATCTCAAACGAAATGTCTTAGTTTATGTTTCATTTTTAAACTTCTCGAAAATCATTGAAGAATTGAAAATCATTGAAGAATTGAAAATCATTGAAGAATTGAAAATCATTGAAGAATTGTTGATAAATTAGGCTGAGCCTTAAAAGAAATAAAATCGTAATTGTTCGAATTATAGGAATTAATTTAAACGGTTTCTGGTGGAAGACTTCTTAAAACAATGAACGAGAGAGAGAGAGAGAGAGAGAGAGAGAGAGTGTGTGTGTGTGTGTGTGTGTGTGTGTGTGTGTGTGTGTGTGTGTGTGTGTGTGTGTGTGTGTGTGTGTGTGTGTTATGGGCGTTACTGCGAGTTATGCTAATGCGTCATTTCAAGTGTCAACTATATTAACAAAATCGCGTCATTGTAAAGTGCAGAGTTTGAAGAATAGTTTAAGAATAGATATCAATTTCATAGAACATCTGATATCATGGAGAGGGAATGTTTTTATTCGATGATTTGAAATCCTTTTCGTTGGTATATAGCTGCTGAGAGTATCGAAATATAAGCTGTATATTCGTTTAGAACGTTCACAAAACATCGCATTAAATTGAAACCCGAAACCAGTTAACAGTCATTTAAGCTTCAGTGAATTTAGTTATATTATGTTGAATCCTCGAAGTTAAGCAATGTTAGGACCGGACAGTATTTAGATAAATGTGGTAAGTGAACGCGGGAGTGTCTATAAAAGTAACTTTTTCCATTAACGTATCCCTCGTCTTCATATGAGTGGAAGTAAGATATTTTGAGCATTTACGGAAAATGATTTCAATAAATGATTTCAATATAGTAATATCACGCAACATATGCATCGGTTTTTCCCAGCAAAATGATTTGGAAAAAAACTGTAAGAATATAAAAAAAAAAAACGTTACATTTTATTTCAGGAACTTGGTTTCAATGAAATGAAATGGAAAACAATGTCGGATCTGACTAGGATTAATTTCTTCAACATCCGACGTATCACGTGAAAAGATAGAAACTCGTCATTTGATTTGGTTTGGTTTGTCTGATTAAATTTTCTTTCATAATCTAATGACGAACACACAGAACCAAATCTCAACAATTAATTGGTTCAGTTAAGCGTAAGTCCCTAATAACACTGAATATTTTCTCAAATATATTAATGAGAACTGGCACACAATAATTCTGAAGTTGACATAATCCCCTCTTAGGCAAACACCGAACCTTGCAAAGTACGGCGTTAACATCAGCTTCTTTCCACACAATTAATAACCATGATTTAAAGAAGAATTGAAGCGAACATGAAAATAAGAGTTAACAGCTTT
Source organism: Euprymna scolopes (assembly GCF_053919585.1). Lineage (NCBI taxonomy): Eukaryota > Metazoa > Mollusca > Cephalopoda > Sepiida > Sepiolidae > Euprymna > Euprymna scolopes. The sequence continues at coordinate 98,879,877 of NC_136492.1, forward strand.
TCATTGCAGGTATGGCATCATTTTTCACCCGACATTTTGATAATAATCGCGGATAATACCTAAAACTTATAAAAGTATAGTAGTTGACCATAGCTGCGTGGATCCGGAGGATTCCTTTTCATTAACTACTACATTCAAATATACGGGAGGTCGCCACTCTCTTCCCAGCATCACTCCACCTATGCTTGATCCCCACCTTATAATGCTCAGTACTTAGCAAAGAGTTATCAAGTACTATTTGCTAATCTTTGACAGAACCTCGAACTCACAGCCCATTAGCGAACACTTTCTTATTCAAAATGTACCAGCAAATGTTACACTTAAATTTTCTTTCCAGTGTAATTAATAATTCTATTTGTAAAAAACACTAACAAAGTTGCTCAATTGCTGCCTTAATGAAACATGCTTCCTAACGCCTTGAAAAACCGTAACAGTTTCTCCCAGTATTTTCTAATACGGAGGATCGGTCTTTTGCATATAAATAGAGAAGTTGTCAATCACCTCAGCAAAAGCAACCTATTCAGTGGCATGTAATATGGCTTCCGTTCCGAGAAATCAACTGCTGATGTACTGAGTGTAATATCATACAGAATTAGTGAATCCATAGACGAAGGCTTCGTTTCTAGAGCAATAGCTTCTGACATACCTAAGACTTTTGAGAGTGTATGGCATAAAGGTGTACTTCATAAGATTTCCAGCTACGGAAGGGTTGGAAATATCCTCTCAACTATCAAATCTTTTCTCTCTGAAAGAGCTATCCAAGTTGTCGTTGGTGGACAGAAATACAAAGCTCACAGCATTAAGGTTGGAGTGTACCAGAGATTCATCCTGAGCCTAACTCTTTTCCTAAGCTTCACCAACGACCCCCGCCAAATAACATTATTTGTTCATTCAATTACATTTATGCAGAAGATACTACCATCTACAGCAACACTTCATATGTCGATAAAGATCAGGATCTTGCAAAGTACAGTAAACCATTCTATTGTATAAGTTTTAAATGAACCTAATAGATTCCTTTTGAAAATTATAATTATTAATGGTTTGTAAATAAAATTAAATTAAAAGAAAAAAACATTTGCATGTTGGTCGTGTGTATTCATCTGTATACACATTTTTACACAAATTGCTCGCGGATAATTTATATTTTATGCTATTGTTTTCCTCTTTCCCTTTGGATATTATAGGAAAATAATAATCATTCATATAATAATCCTTTCAATTAATATCTTTAAAATTATTTGCTACATGTGTGCATACATATTTCAACTTGCACGTTATTTAAACTCTAATATGAACGTAATTATTACATACTAGCATGACCTGTTAATCTGCGTTGCCCGGTGGAAGTATGATCCACCTCGTAAAAAATTCAGCTACGATTGTTGTTGGTGGTTAACACCCAACCTCCCCATGTTTAGAACGTGTTTGGAATAAACACCCCCAATCTCCCCATATTAAAAATGGCTTTCGGAATAGACACCCCAACCTCTCTATGGTAAGAACGACTTTCGGAATAGACAATCCATTTTTGAGGGGAGGTTGTTAAAATATTTGCCCCAAATTAAACCTTGCTAGTCTTTGTCAGCATACCCATCCACAAATACTATAAAAATATTGAGGGATGGCAGTGTCGGTCGGAGAGAAGCAGATTTGTTTATAGCGGGTACGTACAAATTGCATTACAGTGCATAATGCAAGTCTTTGTATCTCGAAAACTACTTTCTCTGCCAAATTTAAATTAGATTTTCTTATTCAGCACAGTCGAAAACTTATAAAAGTCGTCATTTTTAAGAAAATTGTTGAGCTAAAACTAATGTAAATATCCCTCCCCCCAAAAAAGTTAATGTCTGTGCAGTGTTGGTAAGGAATCCGGTAAAGAAAATTAAATAAAATACTCCACAGAAAACATAATTGGTAAAAAGGAAAAAAAAAATAAGTACATAACAAATAAGTGTTTACGCAGGCAATGGAATTTACGTTAAAACCTTCCTGCATAATATATTGGTGTGCTAACTTATTTGTAAGCGTTTATCGGGTTATCCAAAGAAATTGCGGACACGATAAGTAACAGGATTTAAGCCTAGGTAATCGGCGGAAAATATAAAAGTAAATCAAATCATCTACAGTAAATAAATAGGAAATAAGACAAAGAAAAACCAAAAAAGATAGCATCCGCTCTGAAATCGAAAAATGAATAATGAAGCCCGTAATTATTTTTTCATTGCTCTTTTTTTTGAAGGGGGATAGTGGCGTGTAGGTAGCTTGTGCATAGGTAAGTGTCATTAGTAGTGTGCATAGGTAAGTGTACAGTATTGTATTTTATTTGCTGTTCATGAGCGGTTATGATGTTTCTATTTGTTATGTTTTAAGCACGATTTCTTCAATTAGAGAGCGACACCATATTGTAAAATTTCTGGAGCGTTCGTTTATGTAGTGAAGAAGTAAAATCTGGAATATGTGAGTTGTAAAGTCTCAGCTAATCAGAATGGGCGGGATTTGAGAAGAGATAAATTATTTTTTTATGATTGGGAAGTGGAAAGATTATGTTATGTGTATGTATCTAATAACCAGTTACGATCGATGTAATAACAGAATCGTCGGAAAATGTAGAATTGGTCCAGGTGTCAACTGGTAGCAGTACAAGGAGGACTAAATATCTATAGAGAAAATAAGGATTCTTTCCTTTATCGATGTTGCGATTGTGATGGTGTTGCTCGTAGGATACAATGTAGCATTTTATTAGTATGTGGCATCTGTTTACGACGCTTTGATCCAGAGAGGAATTTATACAGTTGTTTTATGATATAGGAGTTTTACTGAAACCAATGATCTGGTTACATTCTCGCGTGCCTTTTTAGTTGAAAAGAAAGTGAGTAGAAGTAATGAAGGAAGCAAGATATACATCCTCATAAACACACTGACGTTCTCATACACAAACATACATACACTTTTCATATCTACCTACATATACATTCATACCAAACATATATGTTGCAGATACATTTATATTATGATTGTTTAATAAGTTGTGTAGCTGTTAGGTTGATGAGAAAGTTCTTGCGGAACATTTAATTTGCATTTCAAATGATGTATTTTCAAATAAGTTTTCCTTATAAAATGATGTATTTTCAAATAAGTTTTCCTTATAATACCTTTACTTTTAAGAGCGTTTTTCACTCTATCTAATCGTTTAAATTACAATCGTTTTAAAACAAGTATAACTTATTTTCACAACATTGAATAAAAGCGAATTCACACAATTTTCTTATTTTAATTTAAGCTAGGCCGAAAAGCTACTGGAACAGCTCGCGATATTATCGAAGCCTTTAGCCTAGGAACCATTATAGAACGTAGAGCACAATGGTGGTTTAAGAAATTTCGTGTAGCAGATATATATATATATATATATATATATATATATATATAATATATATATATATATATAAACGATATTAGTTATAGTTTTCCAATTTGTGTGCAATTGGTTGATAACAAAGAAATAAATTGCATTGTCAATTCACACAGTATAGTAAAAAAAAAAAAAAGAACACGTGAAATAAATAAAAAGACGTAACAGTTCATAGATGTTTGTAAATTTTAGTTTACATCAAAATTAGTGCAAATCACGTTTTCGTGTGAATTAATGTTGGAGTAAAGGTTTCTATTCGTAAACGAACATATTTGTGCGGCAATTTGTAAAAATTGCAAATAAACGTTAGTTTAGTTGTATTAAAAAGCTGTTGACCTAATAACAAGAACCAACTGCTGAGTTGACATTTTTCAGATGCTTCGACTGCTTAAAAAGTGGATATTCAGGGCACGGTTCTCTTTTCAAGTTATTTATTACGTTTATTGTATTTAAGTACATGCCAAGTTTATTGAAATCATCTAAAATAGAATAGATAATATCAATATACAGATACATTTTTTCCAGATATTTCATCACATATACTTAGGAAAATATCGTCATCAATTCATCTTTGACAAATTATTTCTAAATTCATTCGCTGTTTGAACTTTAGAAGGAAAGCCATTTCCAGAATAACAACGACCCCGGTTTTCTTCAACGTCAGATTTACAAAAGAAAGACGACTAGTGTCACTAACTTCTCCACTGAAAACAGATTAATCGCAAAAGTCGACCGTTCTTCATAAATAAAAATCCCAGCCAAACAAAAATCCATTGTTGCTGACAAACAGTATATAACCCTTACCGCTTTGCTGCAAGCGTATTTCTAATTCCATTTTTAAAGTCTTTTATCTATGTGAGCGTCATGACTTGAGACTCATTAAACATTATTCAATCCGGACTTCAAGTCAGTCTTTAAAAAGACTTCCTTAAACGGAGTATTATTACATGTCTTAGTTGTTCAACTCTACTGCAAATTCGAAAAACAGCGTCTTTTTATTTTTGAAATTTATATCAACGAAGACCTTTCAAAAGTAAAACCTCCTACTTTTTTAACTTAAAATGTTTAAGGGCTACGAATACGGGAGTTGTACCATTAAAACTAGCGACCTTTTGTACTCCAGAATTTATTTTTCTACATAGTCACCACCATTCTCACTGTATTTTTCCAGAAATTCAATGACGTATCTATGTTTCTGACGCACGTGTATGACAAGGGTTGTTTCTTAGAGGTAAATACCGTCAATATTTGCAACAGAGAGATTAAACTTTCAGTTTATGAATGTTAAAGTTCAGTCATCATAACAATGCTGTTGCAATTCCTTTGATTCGGAGATATTGAATTTAAAAAGTTTGAGTGATCACACCAGGTTGATAAGAAAGTTAATTAAGATGAATATATCTCGGCTCAAATGAAAATTTATTGATCGAAATAAACACCATCAGAATCAAGACACTTTTCCCAACAAAAAACAAGCGTATTTATGTACGTTATGTAAAAACATTGCGTTCTAGTGGCGATAAAATCACTGAAGGTGATTTTCATATCGTTTAGATTTTTAAAGCATTTCTCACTCAGAATCTTATCGAGATGCTTGAAAAGTGGTAGTCGGTAGGTGAGAGGTCTGGAGAGTATAACGGATGAGACAGTTTCGTTGCTCAATTCGTTCACCTGCAGAGTCGGTTTAGAAACGTGGGGTCGGGCATTGCTGTGGAGGAGAATTGTGCCTTTCTGTTGACTAATGCTGCGTGTTGTTGTCGAAGTTTCTTATGCATTTCATCCATTTTTGACTACTTCTCCGCCGTAATGGTTTCATCTGCATTCAAATACCTGTAATGGATGAGACCGGTCGCAGACCACCAAACAGTCAGCATGACTTCTTTTAGTGCAAGTGTCGTGGAATTTCGTCGGCATCTAACCATTCAGCTGAACGAAATCGGTTGTCGTAAAGAACTCACTTTTCACTGCAAGTAACAACCCGGTCGAGAAACAAACCATTTTTGTTGAGTAAAAGAAGGAAAGATGACACTTCATAACGGCGTTTCTTTATATTGTCATTCAATTCATGAGGAACCCATATCTCAAGATTTTATCTTTCCAATCTCTTCTCAAGTGGTTGGAAATTGTTGTATATGTTACGTCTAATTCAGAAGCAAGTTCTCGAACAGTTGTGCGTGGATTGGCTTCGACTAAGACTTTTAATTGATCGTTGTCAACATCTGATGACCGACTACTACGCTCATCATCTTCAAGACTCTTGTCACCGCCACAAAATTTTTAAACCACAATTGTACTGTGGTAGTAGTGGTTTCTTGGCCAAAAGCTTTGTTGAGATCTCGAGCTGTTTCAGCAGCTTTTCGGTCTAGCTTGAATTGAAATAAGAAAATTATGCGAAGTTGCTTTTTGTCAGTCTTGTATTCAACCTACTGAAAAGAAGATATGATTTTTTTAAAACGATTGTAATTTAAACGATTAGATAGAACGAAAAATGCTATATAAAATGATACATAAAGTAAAAGTATTATAACGAAAACTTATTTGAAAATACATCATTTGAAATCAGAATTATAAATTCCACAAGAATATTCTCATCCACCAGCAATTGATCTCTTCAGTTTCTCTGGCGGCACAAACATCGGTTTCCTCGTGCCGTACAATCCTCTCATCATTTCATCAATTTTATCCAATAAAAAACTTCTTTCAAAGCAAAAATAAAAGTTCTTTTCTAAGTTAATATTTTTTTCATTCAAGGTTATTTTATGCATTGTTTAATAATATTCGTTTCGATATTTTCTTAGAAACTCAAACTAGAGTTCCGGGATGCTAAGTATTTTTTGTCATTTTATTTTTATTTGATACCGAAAAATTACTGCTGATATCTGTATCGCGTTTCTTCGTGCATCTATGCTTTTCAGCATTCATCGTACTATGCCTTTGTACGGCGGCGACCCACGCCCTTCTCTCACAAAACTGGAATACGAGATGGAGTAAAGTATCAGATACGATTTGCTTTGTCTTATTATCTAGTCGGGACCGAAGTGGCGCAGTAAGAATATGCTTGCGTTTATTCATATTGCTTGTTGAGTAAGATGTGCTAGTTTGGATAAGAGTTGTCAGACCTCTTTATTGCAAACGCTAGCTGCGCCTCCTACGCCCAATCATTATTTTGTTTTTAAATATTGTTATTTCCGAATCTTATGTTGTAAGGTTATTTTGACGTCTTGGTGTGATACATGTGATGCTAGTTCATGGTCACTTGGTAGATAACGTTGTATGTTTGGCATTTCCCGTCGAGTGGGCTAGCGTCTGTTTGCTTACATTCACATGGATCATTTTTATTTGTTAGGATAAGTACTCTCACTTTTATTTGCACCATATTAATCGAATGAGAAATGTATACTTCATTAACAACAATAAATCACTTTAAATGTTCTTTTTTTTCTACAACTAATTTTGTAATTTCTTCGTTTTTTTTACTCTTTTCGTAACCACTTATTAAACGTAAGAGCCACTCGAAGATAAGGGTTAATAGGATGACCAACGAAACTGATCAATGCAATGAACTAATTTTTTTTTTTTTTTTTTTTTTTTTTTTTAGTAATGAGATCGCTCATTTTCGGAATGCCCTTGCAAGACAGCTCAGTCCGTGGAAATAGAATCCTTTAAAGACTGCGCACGTCTGTGTCAAGGAAATTTTGTTCTTTTATAGCAATGTTATTTTAATGTGTTTGCACTCAAATACTCTTATTGCTCTCAATAATATTGAATATGTTGACTCTTTGTGATTGATCGAGTTTAGGAAGTGTCAGATTATGTAATGGATTATGCCGAGTTCGAATCAAATCGAATATATTGTGATCATCTACGCACGAATACAGCTGGAATATTTATGACCATTAATTTTCCCCCAGTTATGGCTTCGGGATTGATCTTCACTCCAGACTTGAAGCCCGTTGTCAAGGTCGCTGGAAAAAAGGTTGGATCATTTTACTGCTCAATAAGATATATAACCTCGGACGCAATCTTTTACCGATATAAAAGTCAAATACGTCCCATGATGGTGTACTATTGCCATATGAGAGGTGCTGCATAGAACATCCTCTCTTGCCTCGACAGTATAAAACCGACTTCGAAATGCACTTTCCGCTTCCCAATACTTCTCTCTCACGGAAGAGATATTACTAGTCTTTCTCTATTTTCCTTTCGTAAAACTACTCTCTGTGGAACATAGTAGTGCAAGGCTGCTTTATATCTGATTACAACAAGTCCAATATGAACAATTCTTACTGAACCATCCTTTTAAATAAGCAAACCCTGCCCAATTATCACAGTGTTGTCTCACCGTTCACGTGACACACAGCATTATCTTTGATTGACTTTTAGGGCCTTGATAATTGATGACGCTTTATTTTAGTCGGTATCGGTGGTCAGCATTAGAAAAGAAAACATCAAATGAAAAAAAAAATAATCTATTTACTTTAAGAATTGAAACCCATCAAACCGTTTGGATTTTACCAAATCTAATACTACGATTACAAATACACATTTTTGGAAGTTTCATTGATAAAGAAATGTACTTCCGTTTAAGATATTAAATATAGCAATTACGAAAATAAATGTAATGGTTTATAGATGTTTATTTTAAAACGTTGCTTGTTCTTGGCCGATTTTAATTACGTCTCGCTATCAAATCGCATTGGGCCCTGTCGGTGGGGCATTAGAATACACCGACTGCCCCCCTGCAGAGGGTAAAAGTCCCTCAATGGGGGTCCTGGATATGACCTTAAACTATATCCAGTGGTGAGGCCCCAGCTTGTGGGCTTTGGGGAGTGTGGAGCCACCCTTTAATTACCATTGCTCCCAGGTCCACTCTGACCCGGAGTGGTAGTACCTGTTAGGATCCCAACAATGGGTTAAATAGAAAATGACTTGAAAACAACAAATATATTCTATTAAAAAAATTTTTCTTCAAAATCTTTGGATTCGGCATTAAATAACCCGAAAAGAGTTGATATGCCGTAAAACAAAAACAACCAACCAACCAAATCGCATTGTGCAAGGGCGTAACAGCGCCGTTGCTGGTTCCTATTTGCATCGACGCACGTTACTCTTAAATATTTATTCCACAAAATACAAAATATTCAACAACTAAATAGCTACATACTCCTCTTTAATCCTTAGACCTTACTCAACTCGTTAACAAATTCCACTTTTAAAGAATGACCCCAGAATTAGCCAGTTTTTATTTCGAATGTCTGTGTTCACAGTGATCTCATAAGAAACCTAGCGTTAAATATACCTACTACTTTTCATACGGGATTTCGGTGGGATTCTAATTACCCATAAAACTGCGTGTATTTCGCATAAAAATGTTCATACGAAATATCTTCTTTTTTTTCTATTTAACTGTGCCCTCTGTTTTAATGTGTTTTTTTGTTTTATTTTGTTTTTTTTGCACGGTTCTTCATATGTGTGCGTTCATTTCTGCATGTGTGCCTTTATTTGTGTATATGGGTGTCTTTATTTGTGTATATGTGTGCGCCATTTACTGTTAGAATTCTTACATAATTTCATACAGTGGATTATCTCTACCCACACCGAACTCCTACTCACAACCCCGCCGCTTCCTGCATCCTTTCTCTTATCACCGTGTGTAGTGCGTAATAGCAATCGTATAAACATGCACACACGCACACATTCATATATATATATATATATATATATATATATATATATATATATATGTGTGTGTGTGTGTGTGTGTGTGCATGTGTGTGTACGCGCGCGTGTGTGTGATACGAGACAGACACCCACACAGTAGGTAGAAAGCAGGGGGTATATGAAAAAGAGGAAAAGGTAGTGTTGAATTGAAATGTGACTCTTTGATTTTCAGCGTTTCCTATGCCAACGCCCCAGCGGGGGACGAGTCGGGTTGCGGTCGGGGTGGAGGCGTAGACAAGTCTGTAATACAGGCCAGAAATAACTACGTCTATTTTCCTCCTAGATTCTCATTATTTACTTTCTTCTTCTTCTTCGTCTTCTTCTTCTTCTTCTTCTTCTTCTTCTTCTTCTTCTTCATACTACGTATCTAGTCTAGCGTTACCTATTTCGTAGGAACGCCTTGAAGTTGGAACTGTTACTTACCTGACGATTTGGGAAATAGGCATAAACTCTATCGCCCTCGTACATGCGTGGCTCCTCTGAGAAATAATGCGGAAGCAGGGACGCCCAGTGCTCGAAATAGACAAATGTTGGCACAGAAACGGAACTATTTTTTACGCGAGAGAGAAGCAACAGTAAAATGACATTAACAGAGGATTTTCTTTTAGTATAAATGAGAAAAACACGATACCGAAAAACATTGATAAATTATTTCCAAATTAATCTTGTTTACAAATAGTGTTTGGATTTATAAATATTGTCGAATACATTGAAATATGACGTTTTCAAACATACATCTGACCGATATAAAGATCGGGCAAAACCCAAGAATACAAAAATTATTTGAAAAATTTTCACGTTTTAAAATAGAAATCGAAATTTAACATTACACCATTTTAAAAGTCATTTAATAAGCAAAGTTTTCTATAATTTTATAGACGGCACTTGTTTCCTTCAGTTGTTTGCTATTGTAATCCAACGATTCTGCTGGGAAAACATCTTGATATATTGGTTATCACATTCATCAAGCAGATATGGTTCACGAACAGCGGTACATGGCAATCAATATTGCATGGGGGAACAACGGAGTATATTGCATGCGGTGGCAATGAATGACCTTCATGAACGGCTTAGCGCAGCTTGCATGTGCAATATAATTGAGCGTATTGGTTAAACCTCTCATCATTCCATCATTATCCTCTTCCACAAATTTCTCAGATTTCCAGCACTCTCTACATTTTTCGATTACCATTGCGAATCAGCGTTCTCGAAACAACTAGTTATCATTTAATTACTAAGTCATATTAAGGCATTTAGATGCCATAAGCAGTTGATGGTCCGTATATGTGGAATAAAAAAACATAAACATAATAAATCTCACAAATGCGGCGCCTCCTTTCCTCGATGCCCTAAATTCGTGCGTTTTGTTTCGTAGATAATCCTAATTGTCACTGATAACAGCCAACGGCTTTCCCCGAAATTTGAGTAGAAATCATTACTTTTTGTGATGTTTTTTTTTGTATTATTTCCGAGTTGTTATCCGATGTTGAAAACAATTTCCTAAAAAAAAACATATATCATGACCTGTTGATCCAATATTTCTCTTTTTTATTCATTCCAACTCCCAGTTGAGATGTATCTCCAAATAGAATATACATAAACAAATTCCTGATAAACCGCCCCCTTAAGTAAAATACTTTAACAAATCTCCATTACTAACGATTACAACGATATTATCCCATTGATTACTGTACACGCAATAACCCTTATCCCCGAATGGCTTCCGGGCCTTTATATGTGGTGACTACCATGTAAAAAAACACACCATTCTATATTATTTTATTGAACTTCTATATTAATAAGGCTTTCTAAACGCACACTCACAGAGATACTACATCACGCACGCACACACATATATATGAGTGTGTGTGCGCGTGTGTATGTGTATTAAGGTAGCATTATAATAAAAACAAACATAGTTTAAAATAACAAAAGTTTTATTTTTTATTATCATTTTGTAATGAAATCCAAATGTAAATTATAGGTGTCACGAACATTTTCGAGTCGACGTCGAATCATCATCATCGGATGAGGAGGCAAATGAACAAGTTGGCTGAAAGGGTAGAGTAGAGAAATCTCAATAATAGACAGTGCGGAGCAAGTATGTTGAGATGAATTTTGGAGGCCAGAATTTGGGTCACGGATTAGAATAGTATCACGACAAATATTTTCAGATATTATTGTTGGTTTGAAATGCAATATTGTTAATCCTAGGTTGTTGAGTATTTATGTAGTCGTCTTTGAGTATTTTTAATATTTTCAAATTTGTTTTAGGGTGCATTGTTTTTATTTTACTAATATTTTCCTGAAATCGGGTGGAGGGGATGACAGTTAAGTTTTTGTAGATGTTAGTAAATTGTGCTAGATTTTATAAAATGCATGGTATGGCTCCGAGATTTTATATACTTTGTAAAAAATATTTATAATTTGAGATTCATTTTTATATATTCTTTATATACTAGTCTTTACAGAGTGGAACGATAAAATTGTCGCCCTAGAAAAAACATAATATTATTTCCGTTTGATGAAAACTGAGGGTGTTTTTTTTTTCTTTTTTGCAGCCCATCTATTATTGGCCAGTTAGAAACAAATCCTAAGAACGATATAGACCTTCTATCATGTCTGAAAGCTACACACTGTACAACGAGCAAGGTCGAGGATACACCGCTGTACAACTTATGCTTTCTACTGAGCCAAATTATGACAACAGGACCATTGCCAGCACCCTTAAAATGTAAATCCAGACTGTTTAACGCTTGTGAACACAGCTCAACGAGGTTTGCGGCAACGGTTAAGGTATTTGGTGAATTCTAAATGAGAGCCACATCATGCCACCTCACATCTTCGAAAGTCAACACCCAAGTGTGCCTGGATGTGCTTTGGGTGTGGTACAATCAGATGGCCGCTTTCGGCGTTTCGGTGTGGCAGCAGGACTCAGCATCAGCTCACAAGTCCCAAGAGATCGATGCTTGGCTTTAGAAGGAGTGCTATGACTTTGTACCCTCCTCTCTGACCAGAACCCGCTGGACTAATTCGTTTGGTCATACCTCGAGAACATCACCAACATGACCTCCTACAACACCAAAGCGAGCCAGTCCTGTAATTCGCCGAGTATTCGCTGAGCTCCCGCCGGTGCTTGTGGAAAAGGCATGCTCCCAGTTCCGGACCTAGATGTCAGCTCTACTACATGATCGAGTTATCTGAATTGATTTTTCAATAAAAGTTTCAAAATACAGCTGTAGTGTTGTGTTCTCTATGGCGACAAATTTATCGTCCCACGCTTTTATTTTTATTTAGTTTAATTTTTTATTAATCCTGCATGATTAGATATATTCTTATTTATTTTATCATTATAAACTTGTAATTATATGTTACTGCTTTATATGTTTTATTATAATGCATTTACAGATAATTGTTTTTTTTTAAAGAGAGAATATATTCTAAATTTAATTAATTTGAAACTTTTATTTATTTTTATTTTGCACCTTTAATTTCTCATAGTTTTCCATAGTTTTATATAAATATTTTCATTGTAACATTTTTCTAATGGCGTCCACATTTTTCACTCTTGTATATTGATGCTCTCGTTCCACTTATTGTGTCCCTGTACATATCTGGTTTCATTCTTTTGTATACGCTTTCGAAGAGAATTGATATTGTCACGTTCCTAATCTTAAACCACTCCTCGATTTGCTATGTAGTTGAAGGTGTACAATGCTGTAATCTTTACTGTTCGGTTTACACTTTGAACGTTGGTGCTCATGAAAACATTTTCTATTAAAAATGTATCTAGTCTTTGAAAAAATCGTACATTAAACAGTTTTTGATGTTGAATTCTTTGAAAAAATACATGAATATGTAATAAATATATATTTATGTATTTATGCATGAATACATGTCCCTATGTTAGTGTCAGCTTGTAAAATATATGCCTAAGCGTGCTGTATGTGCCAATAAAACGTCGAGACAAACTGGTGTATTGTTTTCTTTTGTTAACCTTGATTTCGACAGTTTTTGGATGAAAATCCAACTAATAAATAAAGCATTGAATAACTTTAAAACAATACGAATTAATCACGTGCGTTTTAAAAGTCAACAAAATTACGTTTGATTTGTTTCCCTTTTTCCTTTTTCTTACATCTTGTCATCTTTGCATTTTATTTCATGATATATCGTGTATTTTAATATGCGACCCAACCACCTATGGTAATCGAATTTTATATTAATAACTGTCATGAATTAGCACGTTTATTATGTGAACAATCCCTGGTAATACTCAATTACCTTGCTGGCTTGATTTATTTCGTTGATGATGCAGCCAGACTTGGGAAAAATTTGCGATTGATAATAATATTTTAAAGATACTATTGTTTTGCGAGGAAAACAATTGATTTCGAGAGAATAGTATAATAGTTGCTTTTTGGCTAAAGTTGGGAACATAATCTGATCTTCAGGTTAACTGCTAAGGAAAGTTGGTGGGAGAACAAAACTCGATAGAAATTTACTGCGATACGCGATTATGCACGGAGCCAATCAGAAGAGAATTGAATATGCCGTAACGACCCCAGATTGGCTAGTTTGGACCAAAGAAACTTCATTCCCCTCCTATCCTCTAAATATGTAAGCTTGTATACGCATGATTTTTAGCCAGTTGAGCTGATAGCGAGCTGGATAAAATGCCCCTGACCACTGGGAATTACGCCGACTTTAATATCACTCTCGCTCGCAAGCTAAATAATATTTTTGTATTTTGTGCGAGCAAATATATATATATATATATATTATTGTTGTTGTTGTTGTTGTTGTTGTTGTTGTTGTTGTTGTTGTTTACTATAATAATTATAAAATACCTACAGACACTAGTGTTTCATACTTTCGGGAATCATCGGTGCAAGGTTTCACGATTTACGCAAGTCAAGAGACTCGAACTCCGGCAACACAAGTCATGTCCGGCTTCATTAGCAAGGACCCGAACCACTAGGCTACCACGAACCGCGAAAGATACAAGTTGAAATTAAACATTTATTCTATTTAAATGCTTTTAGCGTAAGTTAGAGATTTTTAACCCGGAATACTTCATTTACTCACATAAAATTAATATACGAAAGTATAGATTTATGTGTAAACTTTAAGTATTTACTTCAAAAGTGCTCAATACGTAGGTAGAGCTAGTTAGTAATTTATAAAATATATATGGCGATTAAGCTACACTGAATATTCGGCGTTTCATCCACTATAGGATTCGTCAGGCTTATGCGCGAATTCTGTGGTTGTTTCTCGTTTTTATATATGTTGAGGATTTTAGTTAGCCAATCAGCTTTCTAGTATCCTCAACATATATAAAATCGAGAAACAACCACAGAATTCGCGCATAAGCCTGACGAATCCTATAGTGGATGAAACGCCGAATATTCAGTGTAGCTTAATCGCCATATATATTTTATATATATATATATATATATATATATATATATATATATATATATATATATATATATATATATATATATATATATATATATATATATATATGGCTTCCTTCAGTCTTAATAGACTATGGATACCCACTGTAAGGCTGCCTGCGCGCGAAATTTGTGTGGCAAGAGTTGCGAAGTCCCCAACCACGCCTCTCCTGAGTTGATATCGTTGCATACCAGTGACAAGTGGAGGTACAGGACGACTGGAAACAATGTCGAGATGAGCGGAGAGCACATACAGTGCCTAGAATTCTCAAATTATCACCCATCTAGTATTAGCCAGGCTCAACGTTGCTTAACTTCGGTGATCTGGCGAGAACCGATGTGCCAATATATATATATTGGTTTTTATTATTGGGGAATATATATTACATGACAATTATTCATACTTTCATTATAGAAGATTGAATTGTAATACACTCTAATGAATTTAACTCCTTGAAACGAATTAAATAATAAATAAGCAACTCAATTTTCTCACTGTTTAAAACTTTGTTTAACTTCTTTAAACATGAAGTCATTGATAATAAAACTAACTGAGCCGGTCTGGTGACTATATGTTCTACAACCCACGTACGCTAGCTCATGGGAGCGAAGATATATACTCTCCCTCATTATGGTTATTATAAAACACGCACAAAGTTACGCAGCTATAAAATATAATACACAATGTACCGACCGGGAACTTGTCGAATTTAAATAACCACGCATTTCTACTCAGCCAGTGCGTTTGGTTTGTTTTTAATATTTTTTTTAATTTCTTACTCACTAGTTGTTGTTGTATGAGTCATGACTATCCATCACTCACTGATCCCACATGGGGAGTCAATTATCAACTAATCGCCCCAAAATTCCTGTACTTGCCGCTTCTTCCGATCACCGTTTCAACTCACTTTGAGTTTTACTGAATTATTGTTGAAAACTGTCGGTGGCTTTCTCTTGAAATTTGAATGAAAATAAGCCTCCTTGGAAAATAAGGATTTGAACGCTAATACCCTTCTCCGGTCTTTTCATCTTCTCACCTAATGTCATTTTACGATGTTTGTGCCTCTACGATTCCGTGCGTCAAATTCCAATTTTCATATTTTTTCTTATAGATCGACCTTGCCAGCATCGGGTTTTTTCTATTTCTTTTCGTATTCCCAATCTATATGTCTACTTGTGTACACAAAGTACTGTTTTATTTCATCATATCCCTTGTTGATCGGTGCAACCTGGTTATATGGGATAGTTTACGCACTCGATCATTTCATAATATTTCAGTTAACTTCATTAGTCTCATGGTTTATATGGTGTCAATCCTCTTTTTGATTCCAATTTCTCCTGATCAATATCACAATTTTTTAAAACTGTCCTTAGTCTCCTACAATTATTAGCGTTACAATATGTGTATGTGTGCGCGTGTGTGTTTTTGTGTTCCATATTCCTTCATTTCTTGTGTAAATCCCACGTTGTTTATATTTTTTGTTGTTTTTACGCGTGTGCGCGTGTTTGTGTGTATGTGTATGTGTATGTGTGTGTATGGACTGTTCCCGTCTGAAAATTCTAGGACAAATACACCGTTGCATAAAAGAACAAATCACTGCGCGCTCGTGCGCGCGTGTGTGTCTGTGTGTGTGTGTGTGTGTCTGTATGTGTGTGTGTGTCTGTGTGTGTGTGTGTGCGCGCGCGCACATAGGCGCGTGCGAGGTGTGGCTGTGTCTGGGTTGGTATGTAATTGGAGGGGGTTTACGCGTTGGTGCGGGTCTGTATCTGTGGTGGGGTAAAAAAACAAATAAAAGACTGAATAATAAGATTGCATAAAAAAGATAAATTCCCATCCAGTGTTGTGGGCGCATTTGGTTCGGGATGGTCACGTCACCGCCATAGTTGCTGTTACTGCTATCGGCTGTTCGTGTAGCTTGGGACGAAATGACACAAAAGGCGGGAAAGAGGGGACAGCATGTAGATTTAGTAGTGTCAGTGATCGACTGGGATGAACGGTAGACGATGTCGCCCTGTCCTATTGCCTTACTATCTTGCAAACTGAAGCTTGATTGAAATGGGGAAAGCACGATAAAATAGATGAGTAGGATATGAAAGGTAGATTTTAATGAACATCTGAGATTACGAAGAGTTGTAAATACTTTATTTGAACTAACTTTAGATGCCTGTGTGCGTGTGATATAGATTCTACACAAATATGTAAGCATTAAATAAACGCATATAGTCGGTGTTTCAATTTAATCTATTTGCTTTTAACAACTCTGAATGCTGTCAACGAAGAAGCAGAAACTTTCAACATATATGTATTATTTTTGTGAGGGTGTATATTTAATAATATGACTATAGGATTAACTCAAGGTAGATATTGTATTAATAAAATTATCTTTGTGCGTTTGTGTGTATTTTTGTGTGTATTTTTTATTGATTTTGTTTATTGCTTGTTTGTTTCTTTGTTTCTTTGTTGTTTTTCTTATTTTGTTCTAGCCAGGTATGGATTATCTTATTGTATGCCAGACATTCACCTGTTACCTCATATATTCCAACCGAGACATCTTTTTTGCGATTCTAACCGTCCTTTTAAATGCAATTGTTTGAATCTCTCTTGCAGTTGGTTCACCGGGTATATTTGCTAGATAGTTTTTAAAATTTTTTTTCATGATACCAGTTGCTCATATAATTCCTGGAATGATGGAGATCTTCTTAAGATTCCAATTTCTTTTCATGTCGAACATAAAACCTTAGTATTTCGTTGTTTTCCCTTTCAGTTCTATTTAATCAAACATCATTGGGTACACTAACTTCTGTTAAGGTTGCTTCTTTCTCTTTCTTGTCCCATGCCATTATGTTAATTTCAATAGCCTCGTTTTCTATCTATTTAACCGTAAGAAATGGATAGTCTTAGTGGATGGTGTATGACTTATTTCCAACTGTCAATTCTGGTGTATGTTTCCAGGACTTGTTGCTGCATTCTATATTCAACATTTTATAGATCGTCCAGTGGAGATATTTATACGCTTGATTGTGTCGCATCCTATGGTAGCCGTCACCCAACATAAATTTACATCTGAATGTCAGGTGGCTCACACTCGTTACTTGTGTAACAGAAGCAGCACTTGTTGCCATTGCTGAGACCATTCATCTTCTGAAAAGCATTGGTCATCAAGCGTTGGTCTTGGGCAGCCATTAGAATCTTCTCCTGGTCATTGTGGATCCTCTTTTTAACTATTTTTTATTTGTGTATGTTTGCTTGTGTGTGTATGCTTATTAAGCTCTCTTTTGAAAACGGTGGGACACATCGTCAGATGGAGTTTTGAAAAGTGCACTAGATTATTTGAACTCTAGCCTACAAAATGTCTTAGAAGGATTGTTGGCATTTCCGATTGACGGTACAGGCGATTAGCAATAAACTAAATCCTTCCCAGGGAAAGTAAAGGCTGAGAAGGTGAACCTCATAGGTTTTAGCAGAACCAATTTGTGCGCATGTTAAAGAGAAGAGGAAGATGATTTAATCGAAAGAGAATTGCATCAAAATAAACAACGACAAAAATTGAAATGGAAGAAAAAGAATCGCCATATTGTAAAAAGAAATGTAGAAATGACATGATGAGATGATGGTATGTGGAAAAGGATAAAAAGAAAGGTGAGAAATAAAATAAGGGGAAGAAATAACGTGACAATGAAAGGAAGAAAGGAAAAGGGTAAAAAAAAGAAAAAAGTCAACGAGGTGAAAGGACAAAATAGACAAATTTAAATTATTACAAAAGAAATAAGCGAAAAAAGACGAGAAAGAAAGAAAAAAATGGCGTAGAGAAAGAAGCAGTAAACAACTGTAAATGTATGAGTGTAAGAAGAAGAAGAAGTTTAACGATGCGAAGAATCGTGAGTCGTATTTTATTGTTTGGCTGTGACACCATTTTTGCCAACGGCCTTTACTGACGTGTTTATTAGCAGCACATCTTAATAACAACACAACGAGCGCATTGACGCCCTAACAAAGTGATCGCACGACAACAAAATCCGGCTGATATGAAGCGTCAAGTCCCTCCCGCACATCCCTGTCCGTGTCGAGCTCTATCATCGGTTTTTGTGCAACGAACGAAGTTGTTGACCTATTTACTTCGAAACCCTCGCCCACGCCCCTTTCTGTCCGCAAAGAAAAATAAATGTCGCGCTTGTCATTTGAAAATATCTGTTTATGAAGCTTTCACAAAAGAAAATGAATCCCAGTGTTCAATTTTGTTTATGCAAATATTTTTATCCAACATTCACAAAGATGGATGCATAAACTTGGGAATATAAACAATTCCGACTCTCACATCCATTTAACAGGAATAAATAGAAAAAGGACAAGAAATGCACTAATAATACTTAGATCTGAACACGTGCACGGACAAATTATAATGAAGAATATTCAACATTTTACTGCAGCTTCACAGCATCACCAATCATGAGAAGTTGCTCTAAATGCTGTCAGACCGACAAACTGATAACATCGTTTGGAAAAGAGGAAAAAAACTACGCGTTTTACGTAATTCTCGTGATAATAAATAACTATTGCTTCGCACGGTTGTCTTGTTTTTCATCGCAGATGAGGAAAGTGGTATTTTTTCAAATATATCCCTAGACAAAAGAATTTGTCGATCATCTTTTTAGGGCGTCCTTGGATTTAAATTTAAACACACAAAAAAACAAAAAAAAAACGAAGATACGATGTTCTTAAAATACGTACATCCAATCCCAACGCTGAGCGATGATGACGTTACCCCAACAACACTGCGTGACAGAAAGCTAGACCGACGCATGTAAACTCATACCTACTTAGATAAACCTGTTAACATATCTAAACGTCAATGTGCTTATTCAAGCGAGGGGATTAGCGTAGAAAAAACTTTATTATTTATAATTTAGAGAGAGCAAAAATACTTTAATTGAAACGTGAAGGCACAGCAATGAAAAGTGTTTAAAAACGCAATGTTGGATTTCGCGCGATTTTTCTTGTACACACATACAGTGTATTTTTACAAAACTCGTGACACAATTGAATTAGAACATAAGTATTTTTTATTTACTTACCGCTTAAATAGCAAAGCAAGAACTCCATATCTCCCGCCTGATGATCGATTCTGATTAAAAACCTTTAAATTTTTCAATTGAAGTTTATGAATCTATGTTACAATACATATTTTAAATATTTTATAAACATCGGAGGCATAGGAATTTTCAAAAAGAATTTCCACTCCTGTTTTAATATAAGTTAAACTAAATGTAATTAATATTACTAACCCTTACGTCTAGAATATCTGATTCCAAATTTATAATAATCGGTTAGTTAAGGAGTGAATGATATATATATATATATATATATATATATATATATATATATATATATATATATATATATATTATGGTTGTAGAGTTTAGTTTCCTAGAAGTACAGCCAATGAAACAACATGTGTCTACCAAACAGTGCTCAATCAGTAAACAGGGCAGGTATATTTAATTTATTTATACAAACATTGATGGTTACATATGTGCATACATGTTTCTGAAATCACGGTTAATTCTTGGCCTGAAGAAGTAATATCCCCGATAAGGGTGATTGCAGAAACATGTATGCACATATATAGCCATCAATGTTTGTATAAATAAATTATGTATATATATATATATATATATATATATATATATATATATATATATATATATATATATATATATATACAGTTTGTTTTTGAAATATCGTTACTTTCAATGTATACCGTTTTCGTTTAATGGGTCTAGATTGTTATTTAAAAACCAGTCACTGTTAATTTTGAGTTAAGCTCAATGTATCTATTTAATAGGTGCAGAGCATATATAGTGTAAAATTTTGTTGAAAATTCAAAGACTAACGTTTTCTTTTTATAACCTGCGTTTATTTCCTGGGCTTTTTCCATTACAGCTGTTGCATTAGAGGGTAGGCAATTTTACGATTGATGTGTCCATAAAAATATCCTGCCCCGAGATATATATACACACGATATATATATATATATATATATATATATATATATATATATATATATATATATATATATGTACACGGTATATACAATACACACGATAAATATATGCATATATATACACGATATATATATGCATATATATACACGATATATATATATACACGATATATATACACAAGATGTATACACGATATATATATATCGTGTATATATATATATCGTGTATACATCGTGTGTACATATATATCGTGTATATATATATATCATGTATATATATATGTATATATATCGTGTGTATGTATATATCGTTAGACCTCTTCAAAATTGACCTTTTTTTTCAAACATATGGAAACTGCTATTATTCCCATTCTCCAAGGTCTAAATTAGCTAAATATACCAGTTATTCTGATCTTGGACCTTGGCTATGCCTGCCTCAAGAGCCATGTAATTTTATTGTTGACGTTTTTCAAAAACGCTGCAAAATATGGGATATTATGTCCTTATTTTCATTGTAGCTCTCCAGAGGTTGATGCTATAGCATTGAAAGTGGTACCAAATGAAAGCTAATAAAATTTTCTTGCATATGGTAGTAAGCACAATAAAACACATGAACACCTGTGTAAATTTTAACTAATTTTAATGCACAAACAGCTGGGACACTACAAAAAAATCAGTTTGGTAGTATGATAGCACTGCACTGACACATATATTGCATAAGAAACTGTCAAATAGGATGTTACTAATACATGTATTATCACTTGTTCAGTGTGGCTTTTTTGAAACTGTCAAATTTTTTCCTGTGGTACGCAGTAGTAAGCAGCTTCTTTGCTCTGGGTCACTTGTGATCTGAGTTGCAAAATCACTCATTAGTTTCACACCTCTCTCAGCCACATCATTGGTCACTTTCACTGACCTCACAAACTTCTGTGCATTCCTGTAGCTGTCATTATCTTCCCATGTGTCAGCAGGAGTAGTGAGCCAGTTACATTTCACTCGAAGAGCATCAAACAGAAAGTGAGACTCATGCCCTACCAGGTCTGTGAGAACTGTAGCTGCATGATGACAGGAAACACTGGCTTGCCTTTCCTGTAACTCTCAGGTTTCTCTGTTTCTGACAGCTTGACTACGAGCTTCTCTTTTGCAGACTTGGTCATGCTGGCATGTGAACTGAACAAGGTGAATGGCACTAGTTCCTAGGTCAGATACCAGCGGTGGTTGTTCATTTTCTTGAGAACAGAGGTTGCCAGTTCATAGTCATACTGCTTGTATTGAAGCATGTTCTTCATAAGCTGGAGGTCATGGATAGGTGCATCAGCTGCAGATGTGGTGGTTACCCAGTGGCTGGTGTAGAATAAGGCTAGGAACTTGTTCATCCTCTCCAGCTTGAAGATAGTGTCCGTGTTATATTTTAGTTCCTTGGAAAACATGAGCATCATCATACAGTAAATGTTCCTGGCCATCCAGCGGGCTTGGTGAATGGCACCTGGCTTGGCCCAGTGGATACCTCGAGGAGGTTCCTCACCAAGCAGGATCAAGCACGGCTCTGCCACCTCTCTGTAATCTGCCCTCTGACTTGCTTCCTCAAGGAAATTGCTTAAGACTGCAATTGTGCTTGTCTTCTTCTGTTTCAAGTCTTGTTCAACTAGGCCCAGAACTCTTGGGCAGTCCTTAACCAACTTGCCTCACTTCTCTTTCACATTGCTGAACATTGGGTTGTCAGGACTCTTGACCTTGCTGAACACAGCCTCCCATACACTTCCAATTATTACCTCTGATATGTGATGGCGACAAGCGAAGTAGAATACCTTTTTGCCTAGTTTTTCTTCAATAAGCTTCGCTGCACCCTTGTTGATGCCACTGTTGCTTGCTGTGGTATCAAATATCAAGCCTACAATGTTGTCTGTGAGACCCCATACTTCTATCAGTTCCAATGTAGCATTACACTGTTGGATTCCTGTGGAACTTTCTATGAAGGGCACACCAAGCAGCTTCCCTTTCTTCATACTGTGGAGTACCAGAGACGAGCACTGCAAGACTTTCCACTGGGTATTTTTCACCAAGAACATCCCGTAGAAGTTTTCCATCCCAGTGTAGTGTGCAGTAATCTGGCGGACTTTCCTTGAAGTTATTCATGTAACTTTGGCACAAGTTATGACGAGTGTTTATCCTATTTCGTCTTGTAGTAGAGGCTGATATAACAAAGTCATCAAGATCTGCGCCTCCTGCCTTCAACACTACAGACACCATGTCTGTAGTCTGGTTGTCAGAGAGTGACAACCGATCTGCAGTGCTACAAATCTCTTCACTGGTCATAACTGAGTGTGGAAAGTGTAAGGTTATCGTACTTGGTTTTGATGAACAGCTTGGTGTTGTCTCAGTGTATTCTGAACCCTCACTAGCACCAGAGTCTTGACTGTTCTCTGGGTCTTCATCACTTGAAATTTTCCCTTCTGCTGCTGCAGCAGTCACTGATGATAACATTCTCTCTTCTCTTTCTTCTCAGAAGCTTTTCTCTCTAGACTTCTTCTCAAACACCTTATCATGACCTGACATGTGTGCCAGGCGAGTGGTCTGTTGGTCCAAGTAGAAATTGACGTCCTCTTCTTTGGTCTCCTTTGTGAGCAGCCTGTTGCTTCTTATCTCCTCCACAACATCCTTTGCTCCAATATCAAATAACTTGTCTAAGTCCTTCATAAAGTTAGCTCGTTTCTCTTCCTCTGGTTTGTTATTTCTTCCCTTGTTTTTAACAATTTTCCTGTACTTTTCATGGAGGATCATGAAACGGTTGACTGCATTTGCTCTAGTTAGTGTTTTAATCCTTGCCATATTCCAGAATGGCAAAACGACATCCACTGGATCATGGGCTAAAGACCTATTGTCACTGTTGGGATTATCATTCCTCAAATGCAGGAAATACTGGAACACCTGGCGATTAGTAGGAAGTTGAGAGCACCTGATGCTGGAGCTGGGTTGCCCAATGAGATACACATCACTGAATGACCTTGTGGTAGGAGTTTCCACCTTTCTTCTCTTTTCAGTTGGTTCATCCCGTTCACTTGTATCGCTGACCACTTTCCCACAGCGTAGTTGTCTTCCAGATGCCATGTTGTCAGCAGTTTACAAATCTTAACAAATCAGCTTTAACTTACAATCTGAAATGAAGAGATAAAACATACTTAGTGATAATAAATTATATACATGCATTAAGAGTAACATTTTTGAGATAAAGTTATGTATTATATGATGGTATTCTTTCCAAGCATAAAAAATATATATGTTTGTGCATTAAAATTAGTTAAAATTAACACAGGTGTTCATGTGTTTACTACCATATGCAAGAAAATTTTATTAGCTTTCATTTGGTACCACTTTCAATGCTATAGCTCAACCTCTGGAAAGCTACAATGAAATTAAGGACATAATATCCCAAATTTTGCAGCGTTTTTGAAAAACGTCAACAATAAAATTACATGGCTCTTGAGGCAGGCATAGCCAAGGTCCAAGATCAGAATAACTGGTATATTTAGCTAATTTAGACCTTGGAGAATGGGAATAATAGCAGTTTCCATATCTTTGAAGAAAAAGGTCAATTTTGAAGAGGTCTAATATATCGTGTACATATATATATATATATATATATATATATATATATATATATCGAGTGTATATATATCGTGTATATATATGTATATAAATATATCTTATATATATTGTGTATATATATGTATATATATCGTGTGTATATATATATGTATATATTGTGTGTATATATATCGTGTGTATATATATGTATATATCGTTTGTATATATATCGTGTATATATATGCATACATATCGTGTGTACATATATATCGTGTATATATATGTATGTATATCGTATGTATATATATATATATCGTATATATATCGTATGTATATATATATATCGTATATATATCATGTATATATTTAACGTATATATATATATCGTGTATATATATATATCGTGTATATATATATATCGTGTATATATATATATATATATATATATATATATATCGCGTATATATATATGTATAATTAATACGTAAAATATCCATGTTACATCTTTTCTCTATTTATTTCTTTACTAGCTCTACCCGGCTACGCGTTTATTTAAATGGAACACAACAGAACAAAAAAGACAAAATGTATGTTTTTTATGTTTATGTTCTCAATATTTGTGGATACACGGTATTTCGAGGTGTCCCTTTTGTTGTGACTGTAGAACACGAAACATATATTTGTTCATATGAGAAATAAGTCGGTTTCAGACGTAAGTCATCCAAATGTAAAAATTGTTCCTGTGCCTTATTAAAGCGATAAGATAGAAATGAAATGTTAAAGAAAACAGTTTTTGAAGAAATTAGATATTTTAGCAATTTCCCTTGTGTTTATGTCATATGTCACGTGACAAAACAAATATAGCCGAAATCTTAAATTAAAGACTTAAATAATTGTGGCATGACAATTAAATAGATAGCATTGCTTATTGTTGAAATTGACAAGAACTGTAAGTAGTTATGGTCTGGTCGATTTCGCTACAATAATTAAAAAGCACTCTTTTTATCGGCCGTCCTGTACAATGAACCCCCTATATATGCTTTTATTTGTACTTTTGCAGAATTTGACCCGGATCTTCGGGATTTTTCGCTAATTATGGTTCGAATTAAGTTGAGCAAAGTAACAGGTGCAAACGAATTTCAAAATAAACAAACCGGAAAAAAGAGAAATACAGTAAATGAAAAATAACAAAAATCTACTGCAAATTTACTGAATATATTTATATATTTTTTTTCAAGAAAAGTTGCATTTTGTATTGTTTATTTACTTTTATTTATTTATTAATTCATTTTTTATCAACAAACGTTTTTCTTTTTTCAAGAAAAGGTGAATTTCTCTACCTTTTATGTTTTTTTTTTAAATAAAATTGTCAGTAAATGTTGTTATTTTTGTTTGTCTTTTGTTTTTTTTTTTTGTCAACAGAATTACTCTCATCATCCAAGACATAATTTTTAAAAATTACATACATTCATCATCCAAGAAATAATTAAAAAATTACATACACCCATCATCCAAGAAATAATTCTAAAAAATACATTTTTTTATACAAAAAAGATGTCCATTTAGTATTTCAACATTTGAGCAACGCTCGGCTTAATCCGGTGATTTCCGGTTGAGCCCAAACCATAATTGACGGAAATTCCCAACGATTAGAGTCAAATTCTGCAAAAGTACAATTCTTTTTACGTTCGCATTTTTTCCAAATTTTTTAGCGGATTATTAGCGATTGCAAATTAATAAATTTAACATAAATTCAAAAAATTCAATATTTAAAGATTTTTAACGGAGTGCTCAATTTCTAATACAAAGTTCTAGTAAATATATCCCCGTTATTGGAAACACTCAAAGGAAACACGAAACTAAATTATTGCCTGTATGGTTGGGAGAGGTTCTTTTCGTTTTTGTTTTGTTTTTCTGGGGTTTTTTTTTTCAATATTTTCAGCAGATTATTATTGATTCTATTAGATTCTGTACTTTTTTGTTAAATGCTAAAAAGTCAATATTTATTTAAAGATTTTAAATGGTCGCTCAGTTTCTAATATAAATTAGTAGATAGTAGATGATGGTTTCACAATGAAACTTGCTATAACTTAGTTTATTAGTGTTATATTTCAATAAAAATATTTAAGTTTGGATATAAATTCCTGAAAGCGACCACACGTGGTTAATTTATAGCCACGAGCATGAATGGACGAATAAAGATAGGGGGACCTAGTTTTGAAAGCCAATTTATCATAAATTTTTTGCAGGTTTCTAACTAATTTTGACTGTATTTGAAAGATTAAAAACTTAAGTTAATTTCCAAAAGGAAATAAATATTTGTACATGTGAAAAAAGTTATACAAAATATTTTCACGGCGAGCTAACCAATTCAGCTAAATTTTGAAATTAAATAAATTCATTGTAAAAGTCCTTTAAAAGATAAATATTCTTTTCTGGGTCTATTTCAAAGATAATTAGTAAAGTAAAGTCCCAAGATATTGAATTAAATAAAACAAATCTTGTTTGTACAAAAAATAATTTAATTAGCCAAAAAGCGAGTGATTTTGCTCTTCTCAAAATCGCAACAAAGGAAAATTTTGTAAACACGGAATATAAGGAAGCCCAAAATTTTAGCCAGTTTGGAAAACTGCGTGATAATGACGTCATGTAATTAAACGGGAAGCATGGGGTGCTATTTTTCTTTATTTTCCCGGGTGTGCATCAGTATATTCTTATCCTGAACGTTTGCTTAATTTTTACCATTTTTAATTAAATTATTTTTCTATGTTCCTGTTTTTAAATTTAATTGTTTTTAATTATTGTTCAAGATTATATAAAAATTATGTTACGCCGAAAGTTTCACATTCATGCAAGCAAGGAAAATATTAAAATTTTACATATAAACATTATGCAAACCTGTAATTTAAAAAAAAATACAAATATTTTTGCTATTATAATTTTTTGTCTGAAAATAGTAAACAACCAATGCTTGATTCAATAATAATATCGGTAGTTCGAGAAGTTATACCGAATTCATTAATATAGACTTTAGGGGAATTTTTAATAATATTCCTGTAAAAATTAAAGTTTTTTTAATTGTTATAATTTACGAAGTTTTATTTTCATAAAAAAGCAAAATTAAATTCATTCATCTTTTTCTTTTTTACTACAGAAAATCATAACTTTAGTATAGGTATTTTTTGTGTAAACAAAATAATACATTTCCACGAAGATTTAAATAAAAATATTTAGTTCAATATATTCCGCGATTATTATTTGATAAATACTGAAAATTTCATTAAAATTGGTTAATTTTCTGATTTTTTCTGATGTTTTAAGTAAAGAGGGATCAAAATGTTTATAAATTTTGAGCATCGGCATTCATTTTGCACGTTCCTATTAATTGAAATTAAATTTTAATCAAATGATTACATTTTCAATAATCACGTGATTTTACCCATTTAACATTTGTGAAACATTTCTAATATATCCATATTGTTCATTTCACAAATTCTGTTTACATTAAGCGAGATGTTGATCGAAAAAGTTATTCTGCGATGTCACGTGACTGGTGAATCACCGGCAGTGATATTTCCTTATATAAAAGAAAATGGCAACATCGTTACAAAGAAGACCACCTAATTTATTAAATAAAAATTAAGTATAATGATATAATTAAAAAGAAATATATGAAATCACGCACGGATACGATGAAAATGCTATACCAAAATGTCGAAGCAATCGGTCCAGTGGTTATTTAGATTATCGGTTACTCGCAAACATACTTTGACATTTACATTTTTACTTATATAGACTTGGTGACGTATAGAAATGCAAAATGTCTTCTGGAAAAACTTTTCCTAAAAGGACAAATTTTTCCAGCGTACCGTAGGTCTTTCTTAGTATGTATATATATATATATATATATATATATATATATATATATATATATATATATAGCAAAAATGGTAAATAGTAAAAACCTGAAGATAGTGCTAAATACTATTGCAGAGCAAATACATATTTTATCTGCCTAGTTACACGTGTTTCGATTACCGAATCGTATCAACGATCCGATGATTTCATCAGACTTTACAGAAATAATTATTATGGATAGAAAAAAAGGTATTAGAAAAAGCACAAAAAGGCAGGGAAAGAACTTCAAAGAGATATCAGCAGCAGTTAAGTTATAAAGACATTGGAAGGTGATAAAGGTGAAGAGGGAGTTTCAAATTAAGGGGCGAGGGGGAGTTTAAATTATTAAACCAGACACGGATAGGGATAGAAGGAGGAGGAGAGCGAGAAAAGGGTGGAAAAGAAGGGCGTGAGATGGGCAAAACTTTGAAGGCCGAGGTGGGGGAGAAAGAGAGGGATAAGAAATTAGAGAGAAGGAGAGAGACAAATAGTTAATATTGAAGCGCTAACTTGTTACATGGCGATAGACAAAACATTCGGTCGTTGAATACACATCATATGGATATTGACACGTTGACTATCAATGCGGTTTGGAAGGAGGGCGTTATTTGAATTAACTAAGATGCGCCCTCTCAAAGTAAGCTTAGTTACATCCAACTTAAGTGCATTTATTTATTTAAAAGAAAGATTACATGCATCGAGTATAAAAAATGTCTGTAACTAGATAAATAAAATGCAAGATATTAATGGAATAAATATAATTACATATAAGATATGAAACTATGAAAATATCGATGTAGAAGGATATAAATTAAATAGTAATAATAAGAACAATAATGATAATAGTGGAGGGCTTCTAATACTACTACTACTACTACTACTACTAATAATAATAATAATAATAATAATAATAATAATAATAATAATAATAATAATAATAATAGTAAAATGCAGTAGGTATTAGATGGAGAAATAAAAATAAAGGTAAAGGGTTTTTAAATAAGAATAATAATAATAGAATAACAATAACAAAGAATTTCGCTGGCGAGGACTACTATCGACCGTAACTAGTTATAGTCCTTTTGAAATTTTCATCTCTATTTTTCTCGTTATGTACTGAATATTTGTTAATGAAACCTATATGAAATATGTTCCTTATTAAATTTTAAAGATGTTCTATTCTGAAAGAAGTTTAAAAAATTTAATCTAAAAAAAGTTATTTTAAAGTTTTTGTTAAAAAAATCAGATTTTCTCATTATTCAAACCTGTATTACCAAGAGGAAGTTGCAAAAAATGAGTTGTGGTGTAAGGAGAAATACAAACTGAAACAGAGAGAATATTCAGACCTGTAATAATACAAAAAGGGGTTTGCAAAAATGAGTTGTGGTATGAGGAGAAATACAAACTGAAACAGAGAGAATATACAGACCTGTAATAATACAAAGAGGGGGTTGCAAAAATGAGTTGTGGTGTGAGGAGAAATACAAACTGAAATAGAGAGAAGGTGAGTTTTAAAATATAATCTTTAAAAGGTAAGATACAAGTTAGAAAAGTATTTCATATAAGGCATGAAAATTGTTAAACAAAATGTTTTTACTATAGGCTTTAAAAATGAAGGTACTAGATTCAATTTGAAATTTATTTATCTTCAAAGTGCACTTTTATAAATTTTACAAAGTAAGGTATAAAAATGTAATTTAAATTGAATCAAAAAATTACCTTGGATTTATTTTATATAATGTACATTTTGTTGCAATTTATCTTTCATCTAGCAATTAATGATATAGATATACAATTTTAAATGATTTTTTAAGCGCAACAGAATGTACATTACATAAAACAAATCAAAGGTAATTTTTTGATTCAATTTAAATTACATTTTTATACCTTACTTTGTAAAACTTATAAAAGTACACTTTGAAGATAAATAAATTTCGAATTGAATCTTGCTTTTGTTTTTGTTTTTTTTACACAGTGATCACCACTTATCAAGGCCCGGAAGCCACTCAGGGATAAGGGTTATTGCAAGTACATTACGTTAGTGTGGATATTTGATGAAGTGTTTACTTAAGGGGGCGGTTCATTAGGAATTTGTTAACATTGGACTTGAAGACATCCAAGTTGTAGTCCGGTGGGAAGCAGGCAGACGGAACAGAGTTCCACAGGCGTGCAGTTCTAAGAAAGAAGCTTTGTTCATGGAATCCCCGTTTTGATTTAGGCACAGATATAGAGTGGGGGAAATTTTTCACAGTGGATTCAGCTAGACGGGTGTTTTTCGTGAAAGATTGGCGAGAGGAGACCAGAGATTGGAGTTCAGACGAGCACCTGCCATGGAAATAACGATAAAACAAGGATAGGCTCGCAACGTCTCTTCTGTGGGAGAGAGGTTGCAGGGTAGAGAAAAGGGCATCCCCCACTAAGCCACAAAGTCTATTTTGTACTCTGTCAAGGCAGGATAGGCTGTTTTTAGCAGCTCCTGCCCAGATATGGCAGCAGTATACCATCCTTGGATGTACTTGGCTTTTATATAGATAGATAATTGCATCAGTAGTGAGATATCTTCTGGGGCGGTAGAAGGATCCCACCATCTTTCCAGCGATCTTGGCAACAGACTTGATGTACGTGTTCCATTTCAGATCAGGAGTAAAGGTCAAACCCAGAAGCTTGTCAAAACACGGGGCCTCACCCAGACGAGAGCCACCCATCACAATTGATGCCAGATGGGGATCAGAGCGTTGATGATGTAAGGATAGGAGTTTGGTTTTGGATGCATTAAAGATAACCAGCCACACCTTCCCCCACTGAACCACGTGCTCGAGATCAGAGGAGAGAGAATCAGAGAGAACTTTGTCATTTACAGCCTTTGATGTGTTGCCGTAGATGGTCGTGTCATCAGCATAGATGTCAGCGAATGATTTAAGCATGTGTTTAGGGAGGTCATTGATGTAGATCAGGAAGAGAGTTGGGCCCAGGATTGACCCCTGTACCTTTATTTTTAAAGTCTATAGTAAAAATATTTTGTTTTACAATTTTCATGCCTTGGATGAAATGCTTTTCTAACTTGTATATATATATATATATATATATATATATATATATATATATATATATATATATATATATATATATATATATATATTATTAACTTCATTCGCAAAGTGTTAGGTTTGTGCTTGATTAATGTTTATCTATGGATTCCAACTTTACACACACAGTCTGGGTCAATGGAGGAGGACATATATATATATATATATATATATATATATATATATGCATAGTAAGTTATAAAAATGTATATGGCAAATAAGCTACACAGAATATTCTGCGTTTCATTCACGATAGGATTCGTCAGGCTTATGCGAAGAGTTGTGGTTATCTCGCTTTTTTATATACGCACATTCTATTGATTTTTAATTAGCCACTCAGCTTCCTAGTTTCCACCGCGCTCCTCCTAATCAGCCAATGGGCAGGCACTTACATAACAAAGGCCCAGTTGACCTTAGGTTAAACCCTTTCTTTGTGTGTTCTTTTTTAGTGGGAAGCGTAGATATCTAGTGATCTGACCTATTTTAAGCCCAGGTGTAGTTAAATGTGCTTTTTTAATATTATGTTAGTTTATATATATATATATATATATATATATATATATATATATATATATATATATATGGAAATTTATGTATATGCATATATATTTAATTTATTTATTTTCTATTGTTATTGTAAATTTTTAAATTATTTTGTATTTCTACTCTAGAGTAAAATTTCTCCTGTGTACACAGTTGTTCGCTATTTCTCTCCTACAGTTTAATTGATGGTGTGGTTCTTTAAAGTATAGGATAGCAAATTTTACATGAAGGCATAGTCTGCATGGATCGTCTAGGTTTCTACATGTGTTTGCTTGTCTTACTATTTTTCATTCGACTACTGGTGGACATCCACTTTCTTTGAGTTCCAAGTATTGGTTTGCTAGTGTTGTTGTCATTCAGTATTTTTTTTAACGTACTTGTGGCCATAATATCGAGTTTTGACATCTAAGGCAGATATACCTACGTAATATTTCTTGTTAATCGGGGTTTCTTTCGCAAATAGTGTTGCCTGGTAATGCATGTTTTTGGTTAGACATTTATGTTGAATTGGGCAGGGTGTGCGAGATCTACAGTTTCATTTATCTTGTTCATTATTAGTATTTTTATTTTTTATTTCTACTATGGTGTCGTTGTCCGGAGTTGGTTCATTATTATTATTATTATTATTATTATTATTATTATTATTATTATTATTATTATTATTATTATTTCTACTAATTAAAAATGTGCCCTTTTGGTTAGTTATATTTTTGTCATGATGTCCACTTTTTTATTGTTTATTTTTTATTGTTTTTATTGCTTTTATTTTTATGTGCTTTAATTATCATCTCTAAATTTTCGTTGGTGACGGGGAAGTGCTTTTCGCTGAGATCTAGAAATTTCTTGCCAAGTTTTGTTTTTAAAATTTGATTGTATGGCGCCATATACCAAATTATATTTCTCTTTCTTCTATTTTTGATTTTATTTTAGTTATTGCTGTTTTGTTGCTTGTATGTGATAACAATATTTTTGTATCCACTATTTTTAGGGCTGTTTCGTAGATGTTGATTGACCTATTAAAGACATTTTCATCCTTTGAGTTATTGCTGAATCTATTTACGATCGAGTTAGGAATCTGTTTTATAATTGATGGTGGGTGATTGGACTTAGGGTTTACGTATATTGGATTAGCGTTATCTTTAAAGTAGGGTTCATATGTGTTTTTATCTAAATTTGACGTAACGTCCAGGAAGTTTGTTATTTTCATGTTAGCTAGTACGTCTACTTTTAGGCCTAATTTCTTCTATTTCTTTGTATATTATTTTCTTAAAGTTATCGCCCTTAATTTTGTTGGAGTCTTTTATTATAGCTAGTCCATCATCTCTATATAGGCCAATATCGGTAGTATCAAATATGCTTGTGAAGGTATATAGAATAAATAATCCCACAAGATCTGATGCCTCTGCCGAATCAAGGGATCCATTGCCAAATCAAAAGAATTTGTCATTTTAGTTTTTATCCATTGGTTATTGTTATTTACTAGAACTGATTTTCTACATTTTTTAATAAAGTGGATTTCTTCCGAGGATATATCAGTGTATGCCTCGGCAAACTCCAGGGCAATGTTGAAAAGTTCTTCAGATATAAAGGGATAGAAGTCTATGATGGCGATTTGTATGAACGTACATTCAGTTTTGTTTTCTATATTTTTAAACCAGGTGATTGCTTCGGCAGTATTTGTCCACTGATTTAATTCTAGGCCTTGTTTGATTTGTTTGTTTGCTCTAGAAAGTATTGTTTTCCTAATTCTACCTATTTCTGGTTTAGTTGGGTTTATCAAGCCAGTGCTGGGGTTATTATTGAAGTCATATTTGTGATCTTTGAGCAAAATGTATACTTTTCTAGGCTGCAATCTGGCAACTTTATCGCTATTTTTTAAGTTATCGGTGATTTGTTTACTTTCAATATTTATTATATCTATGTAGTCGTATTCGTTTGTATCCAGTTTTTTGTAGGTTTTTTTTAATGTTTTCTGTGATTAATTTGTTATATTCTTGTTTATCTATTTTATAGAAATTTCTAGTTTTATCTGCTTTTACAAAGATTTTACTAGAGTTGTTTATGTTTCTAACGATTTTGTCTAGTTTCCGTCGGAAATTGTTATGTTCATTGTGGAATTCTCAATTTTGATTTACGTTTAAAAGGTTATTTTTAAAGTTTATCAAAAGGTCTTTTGTTTTTGCATTTTTTAGGGTTTTAAATCCGTAGGATTCCTTTTTGTTTATGCGTTCATTTTTAAGGCGGAAATTTGCTCGCCATTGCATTCGGCGTATTAGTTCATTTGTTTTTTAATTGATTTAATAATATAGCTGTGCTTGTTAGGTGTGGGGATGTTATATATATATATATATATATATATATATATATATATATATATATATATATCGACGGACACATGTTTCGCCGTTATACGACTCGTTAGTGGTACTGAACTTGGTGAAATTCGAAATCCAGAGTCGCAAGCCTTACCACTGAGCCAATCCTTGCTATTATTAAATCAAAACCAAATCACCAATAATTTCCGTTGTGATGATTTATATCCATTTTATAAGTGCGCTGTAAAAAGATATGTATTATATATTACTTTATTCTAAATTAATATACATGTATATAAAACTAATAAATCAATAACAGTTATGTTAGGAATGCTGTGGTAGAAAGAAATATGATGAGTGTATTAAGAATATATTGAATTTATATTAATATTGTAATTTATTCAAAATATAATAATTAAAAGTTGATTACGTATATAATGAAACTGTCAATGGCTACGATGTATGGCGATATCAGATTGCTTTAGTTTCAAATTTGTTTTAAGTTGTGATCTTAATAATTTTAACGGAGAAACGATAGAAGTAGAACAATTATTTGATTTACGCTTTTATTCAACTATCAAATAAAAACTGCTATTGACGAAATTTTCTAAAACTTTATCCACCATTTCTAACCAATAATAAACTCTAATAAATGTCCCAAAAGAAACTAAAAGTCAGTTATTACTGTATGCCTTACCGTGGAAAGATTACCAAAAAGGATAACAATAATAAAAACACACAATTATAAGGATGGATATGTATCACATCAACGAACATGTAATTGCCCAAATATGGATAATTGCATATCTCACTGAAAATTCTCAACAATATACTTTACGAAACTAAATACTAGAAAAGTGTAGAAAAAGTAAACATCAAAAATAAACTTACATATTTCATTTTTTTATCAAAATAATTGTAGAAATTTAAAATCTAAACAATGATGGCGATTGTGAAATGGCAATTTGATATTTTTATATCTTTAAATGAAAAAGTGTTTGCTTTGTTTTTAAGAAAATATAGTTATTACGCAAGGGCATGACGGATGATCTTTTAAATAGTCGCCATGAAAAGGCGTTTAACTGTAAACATAGATGCTATTCTTCATTTAAATACGGTTTATCAATATGTTTCAGCTATCTTACTACCAGATTTGTAGCTCAACCTGTTTTTATGTCGCCTCTTCGTGTTTACGATATACTTTTAGAAACCATTGTTAAATTATGCATGAGTGCGCTCTTGTTTTTCTAACGATAAAGTTCATGTAGATTTGTATCGGCCAATCAGAAGTCGTCCTGCATGCTATGCATAGGTTTACTTCGTCATAATGTCTCATTTATAATTAAATCCATGGATCCTCCCTTTTCAGTCATATCCTCATGGGATTCCTTTTAAGCTACGCTTGAACTTTCTTTTAGGGCTTCTTTTGCCCATCGTACGAGTCCGATATTTGTCATCGCCTTGCTTAATGAATGTCCCCGAAAAGTCACTAGTTAAATTGGATTGTAGTAAAACTTCCAAATAAATCTTCTAACTACAATGTTTTGGTATTATACAGTGAAATTAAATTCTGAATATATAAACTAGTTCAGACTCTACCAAGTTTTCTCGTCCCTGTGTAACGGTGTGTGTCTGGCAAACCAGGGTGTTTTTTCCTCACCAATCAGTAATCACTACGTAATAATCCTTTATTCATCGATTGGCACTGCCACATTACGTAATCATACAATTTTCTAACGACAAGTGTCTCACGCCGATCCTTGACCCCACGGGTTATCTCAGCTTTTAAGTAACCCAAAACAATAAGTAAGTACCATTCTCTGGACTTGTATGGTTTTATTAACAAAACAATATTAGTATCAAAATACTATTATCAATCTCAAATCCGCTCAGCTGAAGTTATTTTTCCTTTTTTTCGTTTAAGTCATTGACCAACCAAATTGAATAAGCAAGGCGATCGTGAATTTCCTGGAATTGTTCGCATAATAAACGCTTTAATTCAGCACTACTTTAACCGTTATTAATTTAAAATCCGATCACGATAGATGGTTGGGTCACATTGGCTCCTTTGTCTCACCCAGCTTCCAAAGGAAATGGCGAGTTTAGCCCGTTTCTCATTTATCACTTACATATCTTTAGACAGCCTTGTAGCTTCTTAGTCGCTGACGTATAACATTCGACGATAGCCTATTAATCAACGAGTCAACAGCGCTTGTACAGAGCATACAGCTCTCCATCTACATGTAATAAAATCAACATTAAATTCCACATGAACTGATTATGCAAAAGTTCTTATATCTAAACAAAATGTCCGTCACCAAACAATTGTATTCAACAGTCTTCTTACAAAATTCTGAGTTCATTAAAAAAAAATTAGTCTTAATTCAGGGCGAGCCTTTTATAATATTGTTTTTCAATTATTTCCTTGTAAAACATTGTCTTTTTGGGGGTCAAAGTTCCTGCAGTACAGTTCTTCAATTAATGTCTCTGCAAAAAATAAAATGCAATCAGTCTATCTAAGGCAACCATTCGCTTATTATAATATATTTTTATTTACAATTATCTCCCCTTATACCATTGTTTTTTCTGGGGGCAAATGATATATAGTGCAGTCTTTCAGTTCATTTTCCTGTAAAAGAAATCACATAAAAAATTAAAGTCAATTTTATTTGCTTCATTAGTTCTGGACTTTTGACGAGGGCCACCTTCGCGTCGGTGTAAGCAACCTTGAAGTGTTTCTTACTGTCACAACCTTTCATTCCTTTCCTTACATACCACATTGCCACTAGCAACATCGTAAACCATTATTATTATCATGCTTATCATAGTTCATGCGACTGTTCATCCATGCGAGAGAACCCTTGCGCCATTACCACCACTGCCTTCTAACCTGATTTGCAATTCTCGCAAATTTACTCTATCCATTTCTTACTTTTAACATTTCATTTGTGACACATCCGTATTTGTCCGGAATTTCTGACACATAATAACTAAGTGTCCTAAATCCAGGGCGTCCAGCCACACCCTTATATGTTCAGTCCATACCACTCAGGACTGTTCAGCGGGTGTTAACCGGCTCAATACGTGTAATCACTGGAAGTATTTCTACAAAAACAAATTCTCCTCTAAGTAGTTCCGTCTCCACCTCATCGGAGACGTCCAATATTTCTTCCAGCAGGATTTGTAACTGGCCAATTATAGTATTAACACTTTCTCGATTTTTGGTAATCTCCATTCTCGTAATATTCAATATCAAAAGTCCCTCATACGTACTACCCAACCTCCTCGAAGTTATCGATTCTTTTCTTTCAACTGTCGAGCAATTTCTCACAGAGTATCAAAGTACACTAGCCTGACCAGATCTGTGGAGGTATGAAAAGATCATTTCGATAAGTCTATAGCTGCTTCCTAAAATTTTCGAATTTGACTCCCCGTATTATACGGGAATAGCCAGTTTAAAGGGTTCCAAATTACTCCGAAATTCGAGTATTTATTTTTTTATTGCATTTGAACCCCAAACAAGGCACAGTGACACTTTGATGTAGGGGACTACTATCTGGGAATTAAATGTGTAGGGGTACTATGTGGGGTGCTCAGCAGCAAGATGTATGTTTACTTGAAGTTCTGTATGTCAGTACAGTTGGGAAAAACGGGGGGGGGGGG
Organism: Euprymna scolopes; assembly: GCF_053919585.1. Classification (NCBI taxonomy): domain Eukaryota; kingdom Metazoa; phylum Mollusca; class Cephalopoda; order Sepiida; family Sepiolidae; genus Euprymna; species Euprymna scolopes. Next base: position 98,917,563 of record NC_136492.1, read on the forward strand.
GCTCCCACCAATCAGTAATCACTACGTAATAATCTTTTCTTAATCGATTGGTCACTACCACATTACGCAATCATGCAATCTTTTAACAAGTTTCGCACGCTGAGCCAATTCTGGTCCTTGACTCCATAGGTCATCTCCGCTTTCAAGTAACCCAAAACAATAACTCACTGCATTCTCCCAAATTATATTTATTAACAAAACAATATCAATATCAAAATACTATTATCAATCTCAAATCAAGTTATTTTTCGTTGTTTTGGTTTGAGTCATTAACCAACTAAATGGAATCAGCAAGGCAATCAGGAATTTTCCGGGATTGTTTACATAATAAAAGCTCTAATTCGGCACTGCTTTAACCGTTATTACTGTAAAATCCGACCACTATAGGTAGTTGGTCACACTTGTTCGAAGGCCGTAGACTAACTTTATAAGGCATTCTACTAAACTCAGTACACCAGCAATCTGACGAGTTTATCTTCGATTGTTTATTTCTTTCTCGCGTTCTCTGAGCTCTTTGTTAACGAAGCCTTTGTGAATTACCTTTTGCCGTCATTTTAATGATGACATTTGTTTTAGCCTCTCTTCTATTACTGTTAATTTTTTAAAAATTTTGCTTCTGTTTCTTCTTCATGGTTCTTTAAATTATCAGTATTGTATGAGTTTTCTTCTTTAAATTTGGTATGTGCTAACTTAAACACATTTGTTTTACCATAAATTAAGTCGCATTACTCATGCTTTTATATAAAACGTATCATCTCGTCAGATGCTGCAGCAGATGTGGCAACAATACTCCGTATACAGAAAATAGTGGTTTTATAGAGATATATGATACTATTAAGAGTGAGAAGATTTCTAGACCGGTTAATAGAATCTACCTTCTTTGTTACTGATTTTGGTAGTATCTTTTATTTATTTATTCCAATTCATAAACATGTAAGATTCTCAAGAAGAATGTTATCGGCCGTGGCAATCGGTGGTTGGAAAGGCTTTTTATAATTGTTAAAAGAAAGAAAACGTGTCTTGTAGCATTGAATGCGACTATCAATACTGAGTTATATTCGATCACTTTTCTATTTAAAAGGTTTCGGATCAATTATATTTCTGCCTTGTGGATGGAAATAACTTCACATCATCTTTTACAACATTCAAAATATGTTCTCTTTTTTAATTACATTTAGATTCTATGATTAACGTGTTCGATGACTAATAATGTGCGTTAAGGTATTGACTTTCTCTTATATTCACGTAGTATGCATTCAATTAATCGTATGCTATGTATCGTTTAAGTGAATTGTGTTTTAGGTGTTTAATAACACTAAAAGGGTTGATATGCCCCTAACAAATCTGATGATTGTTAGTTGGAATCTTCTTAATAAACAATTTATTCAAAAAACAATTTCATTAACGATTTACAAAAAATATTTTGGAAACTTTCTTTCGCTTAGGGATTGCTCGTTTCCAATGATGGTTCGTTTTCCATACACTGAGGAAACGACATGAACTCTCTCTCTCTCTCTCTCTCTCTCTCTCTCTCTCTCTCTCTCTCTCTCTCTGCATGTGCGTGCAGGCAAGTGTTTATATGCATATGTTCTTCCTCATCTTCTCTCCATTGTACGTGTCCTTTGTGTCACCCACAATTCCCCCTCCCTGAACGCTGCTGGCCTAACGTCAAACACTGCTGTCAGTCTCACACTTAGCATTTCGCCACTTCTTTCCACTTTCTTTGTTGCCTATCATGTTTCTGTCCCTCCCCTCTTTCACGCACACACACACACACACACACACACACACATACACACACACACACACACACAACTGCACAATACGGACAAATACACGGCTCGACATTCGGATTGATAGAGTAATTCAAGAACGAAACCCATGTCGCGTCGAATCGCATAAACACACAATGGCAGCCCAGTTCATTTCCCACTTGCATTTGAAAATGAAATGTTTCGACCCTATCCCACCCTCATCGCATCCTGTTTGGTATCATCTGCGTCCTATAAGCCATACGGGCGTGAGGAGGAGGAGGAGGGGGGAGGAGGAGAGTGTTTGGGTGTCAGCGTCTATAAATCGTTTTTTGCTTTCAAATAAAACCATTACACTAAAAGGGTTGTAAAATGGATGGAAGTCAGAATTCACAAAAAATATTTTAAAATAGCAAAAACGCTTCACACCATCGCAACATTTGCAACAATTAATCAACGAAAAGTTATTTAATTATCTATTATAAGCCCACAAACATATACATATGCAAATACACAAACATATACATATGCAAATACACAAACATATACATATGCAAATACACAAACATATACATATGCATACATATAAACACACACAAAAACGTACATGATTCAAAATAAATAAATAATACACTTCTACTCATTTATTTAAATTTATATAGATTCTAGTTTTTTTCTATTATGCACTTTTTCAGATTTCTTATTTGTGCACTCCTCGAAATTTTTAGCGTATTTTCTCCAGACATAATATTTGGATTGCAGAAATTCTTCTCTGGACCACAGTACCGTAGGTTTGCAACAACAGATGTCACATACAAATGTAATACCTCTACTCTTATAACTACTATTTTATGTAGCTTACGACAACCATTTCTGCCACATTTACTCGTGATAATAAAATACTACATTACATCCAATGAGCAGCATCATTACAATCACCACATCTACAGAGGAAGAAGTTCCTACTTTTCTCTCTCAATATGTAGTGCTCCCACCGCTTCCACTTGAGACCGGGTCAAATTCTATATTTTCATACGATATTGTGCTTGCACCGCTTTTAACTGGTTATTATATACATACACATAAAATAATCTTTCCATTTCTCGATTCAAAAATTATAAATTATCCTTTCTCAAATTCCGCCCATTTTGATTGTCTGATACCTGACTATTCTCATATTCAAGAATTCACTACTACAATAAATAAACGAACGCTCCAGAAATTATACAATATGGCGTTGCTCTCTACAAAAGAATATCGTGCTAAAAAAACTAACTAAATCAAACACATTAACCGATTGTCGTCGCTCTCTGCATATTACATTCTTGCTAACAAAAACAAAATAAATCATATTAACCGATTGGCGTCGCTAAAACATCAAAAAAATTAAACATATTAAACAATTCTCGTCGAATCATACGGATTAAAATCGTGCGGAATAAAAAAAAATTAAACATTGTAGCTGATAGGCGTCGCTAAAAAAAAAAAATTAAACATTGTAACTGATTGGCGTCGCTAAAAAAAATAACAAAATTAAACATATCCACCGATTATCATTGCTCTCTACTGATTACGATCGTGCTGAAAAACAACAAGCAAAATTAAACATATTAACCGATAAGCGTTGCTCTATACAGAAAACAATAACTTTTGTTTTATGGGGGGGTATTTTTTTACATTAGGTCCACCTCCACAAGTTTCTTTAACATGATGACTTGAATAGGTTTTCGATTATACTGATTACGAAAATTTCATTTAAATTTGGCAGAGACAATAATTTTCGATGGTTAATAGTGTCTATTCGGAAGCCGTTCTTAACATAAGGTGGTTAGGGTTGTCTATTCCGAAAGCCGTTCTTATCATGCGGAGGTTGGGGGATTCTTTTCCGAAAGCCCTTCTTAATATGAGGAGGTTGGGGGTTGGCCACCAACAACAACCGTACTTTAATTTTTTACAAGGGTTGCCTGCGTAAATTGGGCACCGCCGGTTAACGAGTCCTGCTAGTTTTTAAATATATTTTATTGCCAACTAGCAGGACATGTGTATCGGCATTGCTCAAAAAGATTGAGTAATAATATATATTATTATTAATAGTAGTATCATTATTGTTGTTGTTGTACAAAAATAGCAGTATAAAGTTATTTTGTTGCAATACTGTTTTAACATTATTGTTGTAAGACTATTGTTATTGTAACATTATTGTTTAACATTACTGTTGCAACAGTATTATTGTAACATTATTATTATTGTAATAATATTGTTTTAATATTATCATTGTAACATTAATGTTGTAACATTATTATTATTATTATTATTATTGTAACATTATTGTAACATTATTATTATTGTAACATTATTGTAACATTATTGTTTTAACATTATTTTTGCAACATTATTGTTGTAACATTATTATTATTATTGTAACAATGTTTTTGTAACATTAGTATTATTGTAAAAATGTTTTTGTAACATAAATGTTGCAACATTTTTGTTGTAACATTATTATTATTGTAACATTATTGTTGTATCGTTATTGTTGTAGCATTATTGTTGTAACATTATTATTGTAACATTATTGTTGTAATATTGTTGTGAGAATAATATTGTATCATCATTGTTGCAACATTATTGGTGTAACATTATCAGTGTAACAATATTTTTGTGACACGTGATAAAGAAACAATTGTGTATCACATTACTAGAAAACTACATAGACGTTGCAAAAACGTGTAATGTTGAGTGTACGTTATATTTTAAAGTCACATTAAAATTCGTTGTTAGATTCCATACAAGATAATATTATGTAAACAAAGCTAAGAAAATAATGAACTGCTAAAAGACAAACTATTTGTTTTTTCCGAGTTCAAAATCGATTTTGAAATCTAGTTGGGAGCTGATATCTTCTTTTCCCTACAATCCTTTTTTCACACATGAGACGTTGATAGTCTCGCTCTCATTCTCTCTCTCTCTCTCTCTCTTTCTCTCTCTCTCTATCTATCTCTCACTCTCTCTTTCTCGCTTCTATATCGCTATTGTCAGAGAAGGTGATGGGCTCGACTGAGCTTCAGTCTTTTGCTTCTTCTTGTAAAATACTAACATTAAATACTCTCTTTTCTCTCCATGGATCTAGCATCTAAAAGGATTCGTATAAACAAATTTTCTTTACAGACAATTTCCACCCATGGAACAGATTGCTGCAGGACTGCTTCCCTTCTATTATAACTTAGTCATATTAAAAGCCAACGGCAAGAAATTATTGTCATATACCACCTCACAAGTAATCAAATGTAGTCTATACCATTAGCAAATATTATTACTCCCATAGTGTTCCTCATCTTTCGAGTGGAAACCATTCCCGTATATTAGTTATCTTCATGTGGCTCTTGACCTTAATAAGTGGTGGCGCCAATATTTAAAAATTCAGGCTCCAATATTTAAAAAAATCACAAATTTAAAAGTAGTACTAGGTGCCCGCATAAGTCATTATCTCTCGTAACTCAATGAATTACAATTTAAAATAATAAAAACATATTTTATAAAATACATTAAAAACAAATGTATATAGTGATGTTATTTGACAACCTTTTTTTTTGGGGGGGGCAATACTTCGCAACGTTATTATGGCATTACAACGATGTCGGAAACCATAGGTCAATTTATCTCTGGATGTTAATCACGTCCAATTTTCATAGTCGTGTTAGATATATACACCCAAGTCACGCGCAAGATATTTACAATAGCGTTCTGAATTTGGTAATGGAACTGAATAAAGAACGTACGTTTCATAAAGAAATTATTCGCTTTCAATCTGTAGATATGTATATCTCTCCTGAAATATGTCTTATTGCTTACTTTCTTTTTGTTGGGGTCTTTTTAAAGATTGTAGATGAATTTCTATGTATTTACCCCTTTCTCAAAAGTCTTGGGAATTTCGTTATCGACAAAATTTACTTGCACGGTGGGGGCACAATGATCTGACACATGTGTAGGTTTTGATAATAATGAAATATTATAAAATAATGTAAAAAGAAGTCCTTTTTTTATTTTTAAACGTACATGATACCATATTCTTTTAATTTGTTTCAGGTAACTTGTTTTGATTGGGCAAATCAGCATCTTTCATTATGACATCATGTGTACATTTGCAAAAATTAAATCACTTTTTTTTTATTATTCATATTTCTGTTGTGACCTCGTCCCGCAGAGATTGATGGCCTTTCATGTCTCTCAATAAAATGACTCAATACAAAATTCACCGAAAGTTACCGGTTACAACAGTAGGATTATAAATAAGGTCAGAGATTGCAACGACCGAAACTTTCGGAACGTGAAAAACAGAAGACGAGAGGATAATAGTTCAGAATGTGTGAATAATATAAATTATTTCTTTGGGTTTTTGACGAACAACAAATTTTCGTATCTGCTGTGATAAAACATTTTTTTCTGAAAAAAAAAATCATTCGACAATTTTTATTTCTGCCTTAATACAGAGTGCCCTTTTTCGAATAACTGGAATTTTTTTATATTAAAACCGACTGGAGAGGCCACCCAAACAGTGCCAGGTGCATTAACATATGAATATACATCTAATAAGTTTACCAATAAGTTTTCAACCTCAAAAGAAATTAAAAAAAAAACAAGAGGCTCTTTTGAATAGCAGATATAAAAAAAAAACATAATTAAGTGATTGAATGTTATAAAACTATGCATTCAAGATGAATAATTGATTTAATATACGAAACGATAGAAATTTAATCAATTCAAAAAAAAATTCATATCAGCCGATTTCAGAGTGGCCACCTTTTTTTTAATAATTAGAGAACTGGAATCGTAAACAAATGGCATTTACAATCCAAACAATGTTTCAGCTTATTGCTTGGTGCTGATCATTAAAGATGGCGAAGAACATTAACAAATTCGAAGCGCACCCTTTTTAATAGATTTTCATCAAGGAAAGAATGTTCATTTTTATGGTGATCTCTCATATAAACACACATGCATTCTCTCTCTTTCTCTCTCACTCTCTCTCTCTCTCTCTCTCTCTCTATCTATCTAACTATCTATCTATCTATTTCTCTCTCTTCCTCTCTTTATACATATATAGAGAGTGTATGTGTTTATATGAGACACACACAAATATATATATATATGTGTGTCTATACATACATATATACATATATATATATGTCTGTGTATGTATATATATATATATAGAGAGAGAGAGAGGGAGAGAGAGAGAAAGGGGAAGGAAGGGGAGTTTTCGCTTGATTTCCATCTTTCTCGAATTAGTCTTGTATTCTCAACTAATTAAAGCGTTCATTAACAATGAAAAAAGACGAAAAATTTCAACAGCTTTGCATTGAACTATTTTAGGAAATTACGATCAAGGAAGAGTTATTTATTCTACACTTATATATACATATATATATATATATATATATATATATATATATATATATATATATATTATCCACTAATATGTATATTTATTCTACACTTATATATATATATATATATATATATATAAGTATAGAATAAATAACCCTTCCTTGATCATATATCCTAGGTAAATAAATATACGACATATTCATTTACGATATGCGTTCCATGACTTTAACATAAACAACAGTTTCGTTTGAGGATCATATGAAGTTTCATTGATATCATGTCTCTTCATCGACACAGGAAGGAAAATAGAGCATGTTTTCTATCTTCTGCTGCGATTGGTCATTATTGTCTCTCAACATATTTTGAGCCCATGTAGCTTAAGCTGAAGCTACGCATTAGACTGCATTGCCATTAATAAGAAAAAGACAAAAAGAACGAACGAAAGAAGTATTTGAACGGAAAATGAAAAACACTTGAACGGACGACAAAATGGCGTCAATAAATTCCAGTCAAATAAATTAAGTTATAAATATTATGTTTTCTTTTTACAAAAGAAAATATAATATTTATAACAATATTCAATTTGTATAGTTTTACATGAACTTTAAAATTTATATATAATTTTGTTTAATAATTGATAGTAAATCAAAACGTAATTTTGTAAAACGCTTATATAAATCGACTTTTATTTGTTTGAAACAAAATTTCTACTCGTTTTTCTCTCATTTAAATTTCTACTATAAAGAACATAACAACCTTTTTGTATGTCATTTAATATATTAAATATCATTTAATATATTAAATGACATTTAATGCATTAAATGTCGATTGGTGATAAAATTTACATTAATTCTTACAAAGTTACACAATAAAAGTTGAATCTACTTTAAAAATCGCGTATTTACTTTCACGTTTTATTTGTTTTGTAATTCTGATTTCTTTCTCTTTGGAAATTATTGGTGTCCAGCTTTGGAATTCACAGAAAATGTCATGTTTGCTTAAATCTTAAAATAAAGCGATGCTTAATTAAAACGCGCAATTTTTCTTGTTTTTTGTTTTTTTGTTTTTTTTTTCAATGAAAGTTACACTTAACATAAAGAATAAGAAATGTCGGAAATATGATAAAATATGTTTTCTTAAAGACTTTAAAATTTTAAAGTAAAATAAGCAAAAATAAAGTTAACATTGAATACGAACATTTTTTTATCCAATTGACAGTCAGAACGAAAAATGGAATAGATAAAATCAAACAAATCTGTTTTATATTTGTGGTTAATGGCTACGAAACAAATATTTGATGCGGATGCGGAGACATCATCGTTCTATGTTCTTAACCGAACATAAATATATTTCGATTGAATTTTTTTTTTTTTCCGAATATAATTTATCCGCATCGGGATATTTTTTAAATTGACCTAGATAAAAGCGGTGGTAGTTAATATGAACCTGAAGAAGAAGTAAAGTTTTAATGCTTTTTGTTTGTTTGTTTTTTTTTTGTTTTTCACCTTCTTTATGCATTGGACTTTAGCGTCATCATATTGTACTTATTCCGTGAATCAATCGCTTAGTGTGCCAATCAAAGATACAAAATTTGCTAAATTCGAAATTAAAAAGAAGCATAATTATTTTACTCTGTTTTCATCCTGAAACTGACTTCGACATTTATATTACAATATTAAGAAATATTTTTGTTTCACTTTTCTGTAATCTACATAAGTTTCGAGGGTGGGAACACATAACTACCATGTGTCCTAATTATAATAGCCCTGATAGTTAAAATACGAAATATAATAAGTTTGCGCTTACAGCCATGTGCTAGATATGTAAAGATGTTTTTAATATTTTCGAAAAATTGAACATTATTTAAAATTAATTTAAAAATTTTTGTAGTAACATTTTCGCAGGCTCCTTATCAGCCAGTGTTAACCACGAGTAGCATCGTAGTTGTTTATTTGATATAGCAGCGACGACTGCGGTTGAAAAAGCCGCTGAGTTAGTAACAGTCTCTTGAACATAAGTTGCATGTGTATTCTGTCCTGGTTCGCTAAGGACGATGCTTTTATTTCTACATAACCACGGTATGGAAGATGTGGACATCAACACAATCCCGTGAGATCCTGAAAGTCAATCGATCCAAATATCCACAGAGTGTCAAGCTCACAGAAAGCGGTTTACTATAAGGTATGATTAACGAGATATGACCTTTTGAGTCAGTTGTGATCTAATATTGGTTAATATCAAATTGGTTAGCTTAATCATGTGACATTTGGGAGTAAAACGATAATTGTGATTCAAATGTTACTTTGGAAACTGAGGGTTGCCAAGACGTTATTTGGAGATGGAACTATGATGAACAACTTAACTATTGAATATTTATTTCTTTAAGTTGTTCATGATGGCTCCATCTCCAAATAACGTCTTGCCGACCCTTATTCTCCAGACGTATAGAGTTTAAAATTCGAGGCACGATTATCGTTTGATTCCCATATGTCATATTGAATATTCATTTCTAAAAATAAATAAAATAATAAATGCGAAACTAAAACAAAGGCAACCATGGCCAAACTAAGGCCAATATGAAATGACATAAATTCATTGAAAAAATAAGCCGATGTGCTCCCTGCTCATTTCTATACTTCTATACGCGTGTAAGTAATGAACCCTTTCTGAGTATTTAGTAATGAAAGGCGTAAGATAGGTAATTTCTCAACATTCTATAGAAAAACTACATTTATAACGACGAAGTTAAGCAGGCGAGCGATACGAAGATCTACTGAACAATCTGAAAGAAAAGGAAAATGTCAAACGATCCTCAGACCTCGAAGACCACCATGCAAGTAACTGTAAAGGAAAAACATAAAACCGACAAAGAGTAACTTCCGAGGGAATAAGGTTGACGCACGCTTATGAAAGCAAAGGATTAGGAGAGCTGGAGAAAACTGGTTGCTAGATAATCTTTGCTATCCAAACGTTCATCCATACTAAAACACAGATGATGACGACATAAAAGATAAAGTATTTCCTACAGCATTGGACACTTAATATTTATATCAAATATCTCAAAAGTAAAGTTACATATTTTTTAACTCAAAAAGTTAAAGAGCTACGAAGACGGCAGCGGTACCATTAAAATGAGTGATCTTTTGGGCCCAGTATTTATTTTCTGCGTAGTCCCCACCATTCTTAATGCACTTTGCCAAGAATTCAATGGCGCATTTCTGTTTCTGACGCAAGTCCATGACAGGAATTGCTTTTTTAAGATCTCACACCGTCAATATCTGCAACAGAGAGATTAAACTTTCAGGTCATGAATGCATAAGTTCAGTCATCAATGCAATTTCTAATCACTTCCGATCTAGTTGGGCGGAATAAAAATACGAGGAATTACTTTTGGAACATCCCTCGTATTAATAACAGAAAGATCACACTCATTAAAAATAGATTCATGCGCTCCTTGGCCATCTCTATACTTGTGTACGATGACGACGACTCTTTATTGGACAACAGTTCACATTTAAAGCCGACAATAAACAGGCAAAATTCAAGCATTTAATTTTAAAATGTTTGACCTGTGGTGATATTGAAATTGAAAGAAATATTTTCTAGAAGAAAAAATGCAAATTTAATCGTCTGAAAACAACTTATACTAAATCAAAAAAAAAAGATGATGGTATTTATAGACTTCCACTATGAAGAAGGGGGAAATAAAGTGATACGTCATATCCCGCGAACGTCACATCTCGTAAAGACAATCCTGCAAGCAACTGTACAGGGCAGAAGAAAAAAAGGATAGACAAAGAAAGAGGTAGGAGAACAACATCACAGAGTAGACAAGGCCGATGTTGAGTAACACACTCAGGAAAGCAGAAAATTGGGTGGGGAAAACTGGTTGCCAGATGGTCTTTGGCGCTCAACGGTCATCCAGGCAATGATGATGATGATGATGATGATGATGATGATGATGATGATGATGATGATGATGATGATCGTATTTCTTCATGAATAAACCAACTAATCTGGAAAAATATGGCGAAAGAGACTATCTTCAACTTTACCCAGATGAGCAATGTGTCAATTACCCATTAAACGTACATCTTTAATTAAAACTGCTTCCGGTGTTCAGTAATATTTTGGTTGAATAAATATTCACGTAACAAATGGAAATTCCACGCAAATGTAGGCGGGAAAAATTAGCAAGGAAGATAGAGTTAGTATTTAGTAATTTGCTTAAGAGAGCAAATGTAACACAAGGTTTGTGTGATGTGAGACAAGACTAAAATGAACAAATTTTCCTTCAGTTTTTACAAAATGTCAGATTTAATGCGATTTCAGGTACATGGACCAAACCATTATTATTCAATGAAAAAAAAAGCCTTCCATAATGGTGAAGCTTTTCTGGAACTAACGTTAAATTTCGTAATGGATTGTAGAGACTACATAGCAATATTTTCTTAATTTTAGGGAAACACCTGTCATAGGACAGGTAAAATGCATTCCTCTTTTATACACCATTACGTAAAAATGAAGACTAAAATCGGGATATAATGAGACAAATTCAATACAAACTGGGTATATTTGAATTCTCAGTAGAAAACTATGTTCATATTATCTCCCTTTTTACCACTTTTCATAAAACTAAATTAAACTAAATATAGTTTATATTTTGACACCTTACGCCTCGAACGTGTTCCGAAATTCATAATGATTGGGAAATTAGTATTGAAACTGATTGTATATATACAAAGACATCTAACTTTATAAAGACAGACATTAATCATTTTTACTTGATATTTTATACGCATGCTGGCTCCTCAGATATCAGCCAGGAGTGACACTGTCAAGAGTCTCAAGAAATTATTATATGACCGTTTATGCAAAGTATTGCTGAAGGCATCTATTTCTTGAGACAAATTCTAATTCTGTGTGTCTAATTGCTTGGTGGATAAATACCTTAATACTACTACTTGAATTTTGCTTGATCAAAGGAAAATGAGCACGAGGGGCATTACAAACAGAAAGGGAAAACTCTAGATCAACGAGAAGTGCACGTAGTTCGCATTAAACAACACTATATTGTCCTATAAATGAGAGAGAGAGGGGGGATTTTGGTGAAAGTTCAAACTAGAAACACAAGAACATCATGCTACAGACAAAATAACAATAGCAGCATTCAATCGACAATTAGAACGTCAGCATGTCTTTCATTTTTATCTTAATTTTTGAAGACTAAAATTTCCAATAAACCCATGGTTCGCAATTATGGATTGAAACATGACATACTTTATTTTAATTGCAGTCAGTTATCGGCGGACATTTCTTGAATGAGATTGCCAAGCCCCGATTGGATCTTAGATCTTGAATGAGATTGCCAAGCCCCGATTGGATCTTTGACAAAGAAAATAATGTACTTGTTAAATTAATATTAATAATAATAATAATAAGAAGAAGAAGAAGAAGAAGAAGAAGAAACAAGAAAAATAATTATAATAACAATAACAATAAAATAACAATAACAATAAAATAACAATAACAATAAAATAATAACAATAACAATAAAATAATAACAAAAATAACAATAATAATATAACAATAACAACAAAAACAATAACTATAATAACAATATAATAACAATATAACAATAATAACAATAACAATATAATAAGAACTATAATAACAATAACAATAATAACAACAAGTGAAGCATGCATGGTCCATTGTGAGTGCATAGTAAACGAGGCATAAAAAATTAAGTTCATCATTTACCCCCCCCCCCATTTAGCCCCAAAAGTCCCTAGGAGACGCCAAATCCTTGTGAAAGTGCAGTTTTAGGCCTTAACATGTGTAAATTTGAGTTCAGCACCATGCAAAAAAAGAAATGACTAAATCCATCATTCGACCCTCCCCATTTAGCCCCAAAAGTCCCCAAGGCCTTAACATATTTAAATTTAAGCTCAGCACCATGCAAAACTGCTAAATAGATATACAGAAAATTTTGGATAAATATGGTAAAATAGTCCCTAAAATGGAGTGTTTTTATTAGCCCTAAAGAAGCCCCTACGGTACACCCAAGAGTTATCGCGAAGTATAGACAAACAAAATTATATAGAAATTAGTTATTAAGAACTATATATTATACGCATGTCACAAAAAGGTTTGACATTGTCGTGTTCCTGCACCAGTTCTTGTTTATGTTCATTCCAATTCCTAATATGCTCTAATTTGCATATATTCCTGTGTAAGACGTGAACGACTTAGTCGTGTCTCCATGTTTTAAATTGATGTCGAGCTAGCATAAAGCATTCTGATATAATCTCACATCGGTGATTCTGCAGTTTTGTCTATGTAGTGTTTGATGGACCTCATGCAAGTGACTGGGCTGCTGTTAAAGTGCTTTCAGCAGATTTTTCAAGATCAGCTTTGACCAATCAATTCCAGCTGTTATTATTTCTAAATTTAGTATGCTTACAAAATACGCTGTGTAGTTTCTTTCAAAATTTTCCCTCATTCTTGCAAACTTTGATTCTTTTTCAACCCAGGTCTTGGCATATTTTCCATTTTCAATCCATGAAGAAGAGCTTCATTATTTTCCGAAATATAGTTAGTTCCTTCCTTCTATATTTACCACATCTTAAACACTTAACAATCCTCGACTATATCCTTTTTCAGGTAGAAACAATCGACTACATCTCCAAAAGCCCCATTAATTATAAGCATTTTAGGTGTTTTTGCGTCCGAGCATTTTAATTCATCTATATTTTAGTCAAGTGTACATATATTTTAGTCAAGTGTATATTTATTGCATTTCGACTGTGCAGGTGCTATTTAAGAATAACCTTTAATCTTCTGTTGTACTCTGCCGTGACCTGGTTTTTCATTGCCATGTTTTTAATCTTATCGTCTTCCATTATCTCCAAATATTTGTATCCTCTCTTGCTGTCAATGTTTTTTTACCGGATCTGTTGTTGGAAGTTCAAAACCATTTAAATGGAAAAGCTTGCTTCTTTTTATCACGAAAATTACGCATTTGTTGATGCCAAATTCTATCCTTAATTATTACTAAACAATCTGGTCGTATTCATTTGGGTATCAAGCTGGTTCTTATTCCTTCCCCAAACTTTAAGGTCATCCATAAATGATGGTTGATTGTAAGCAGTCCTTTTCTAAGTCCGTATCCTGCTTTCACATTCCATAAAAAAGTGTCAACAGAATGAAAATGATGACAAAAGGCTAAGGGGAAATCCTTCTCTTAATTTTCACTTTATCTAATGCAACATTTCCTAAAGTTAAATTGGTTTCCCAATTCTTTATGCTATTATTTATAGATATTCGAATGTTGGGGGCTATTCCGAAAATTCCCAAGCATTTAAGTACCCAATAATGGGCACCATGTCAAATGCATTCATATAATCTATCCAGTCAATAACAAGGTTAGCAGATCTTCGTTTGCAGTTTCTTAGAATAATTTTATCGATCAGAAGCTGATCCTTGGTGCCTCATAATCTTTTTTGGCAGCCTTTCTCTTGAATTAGAAGCGATGTTTAATTTCAGAAAAGTTTCCGATGAGTAGTTATTCTATACAAGTCCTGGAGATGAAGAATTTTCAATAGACAGCTGTTCTATACAGTTTCTGGGCATTATTATTTTGCAGTCCAAGAGCAAAAAAAAAATCCTTCTCGTGTTGACACGAAAAATAATTATGTGTTGGAATGCTAATATATTTAACTTTTATGGAATAATTCTGGTTTCTGATTGGTTGATAACAAAACGTGAATGTATTTGATTCGTCAGTTCTTATTAGCTGCGTTTATAAACAGAATCTCCCAACTTTGAGGGAGCATACCCCCATAAAATATAAAAAAATATTGCAACATTTTCTGTTCCTTAGGAAGCAAATTATTTTGGCCCAAATCACTATAGGTACTTTCAGACAATATGTGTTCAGTAGAGTTTAGAATTTTTTTCGAAGTTGAATCAACCTATCGGACGGTAGTCAAGTTTCCAAACACGCAAATAAACTGATGGATGTTTACTGATCAGACATAAACTATTCAAGTTTATGTCCATTAAATCTCGTTCACAAATCTTTCACTCACATACTCTGAAAACATATCTGAACAGGCAGTCGGCATGCCTGGTCCCACTATAGGTTGCAGATATTTTACATAGCATGACATTTCGTCGACCGATATTTTCTGTGCACTGGTAATTCAGTTAGACGTTCCACTCCATATTTTGTGATAACCCCATCCACGTGGAGCTTTAACCTACACTCAATCAGCCATGTTGAATCCGCTGTGTGTTGACACTGATGTTTTATTGATTCCTTTCAGCCAAATGCGGTACCGATAGACGATATTGGCAATTGTTCAAGCAGATAACACGTCATTTTCTCATGTGGCGTTGTACCAGATTATTGCTTTCGATTTCTGGCGGCGATCATTTTCACAGTACTGTGACATTGCTCAATTACATCATTGCCAGCTGAATAAAAGTCGAACTTTCCACTCTTTTAGGAATGTTTAAAACAAGCTGCTTCAAAAGGCAGTGTCATTATCTATCAGGTTCTCTGTCGGTGGGCCCTGCTCGAAGAAGAGCGCCTTCATATAGTTGATTATATTTGTCACATTTTGCCGCGAAAGGCAGCACCAAATAGGAAACCGAGAGGGGTTGCAGTGAATCAATGTCAATAATTGGGTTGCGTTAGAATGGGTAATAATGAATCGCTACTCTGTACCGTCTTTGTTTAACTTTCAAAGCACCCTCACATCAATGTATGAGTGACGGATCGACCGACTGACACACTTCACATTCACCGCAACTTTAGAAATTCCAGGATCAATCGTTTTCGGAAAGTAGTGTCCGTCTCACACTAGGATGATCGATTTATTGATGAACAATCTTGATTTGGTTAAACCCAACTGAATGCACGACGCTGTGCATGTAGGTTGCACGGACCCAGTGATCCTCTAAATTGCATTAAACCACATTTGAATATCATCAATCAATTTGTCTTGTTTTTGTTAGATCTGACCAAGGATAGATCCATCGACAGCACATATTCCTTCGCCAATTTTATTATCATGTCTACCCGCCTTTGTAGCTTTGGTTCGTACCCTGGTCGTGCCGGTAAAGGTATTTGAGATTCAGTTATGAATACAAGCAGAATCAGTGAACAAATACAAGGTGGTCATCTTCCAGAAGATTGCCAAGTTTATTCCTTTGATAAGTTCTGCGAGGTTAATATTTTGAGATTCCTTATCTGGACATATCTACTACAGCCTTATATACCGAAGACATGTGAATAACGGGAGAGATTGCATTGAATAATACGTCAATGCAGTCTTTGTCCCGCGCCGGGTCCTCTTTGTGCACTCAAGGAAGCTATCCGTCGTCAAATAGTCATGTAGTATTGTTGCACAAAGCGGGTGAAGAGCTGGAAGGTTTTTGAACCAATATCACTTGATTCTGTTAGGTCCAGAATATTTCTAATTAGAAAGATCTTCAAATTCCACCTGTTATGTTCAGTTGTCGCTTTATTCTAGAGTACACCTCACTTTCAAAATTTTAAATACATTCTGCATCATCTCGATGTTTTACTTCCTTTTCCCAAATGTATTTGCAGATTACACGAGATAGATCAGCATTAGGCATAACAGCTTTCCCTCTTCATTTTTTTCTAATTGGTTGAAATGAAATTCTAGTTATTTTTGAACAACAAGTTCTGCTGATATTCTTCATTCTGTCACTGTAACGTTTAACTTTGTAACGTTTGACATCGTAACGTTTAATTTTGTAACGTTTTAAATTTTGTAACGTTTAACTTTGTAACGTTTTTAACTTTGTAACATTTTAACTTTGTAACGTTTAACTCTGTAACGTTTAACTTTGTAACTTTTAACTTTGCAACGTTTAACTTTGCAACGTTTAACTTTGTAACGTTTAACTTTGTAACGTTTAACTTTGCAACGTTTAACTTTGCAACGTTTAACTTTGTAACGTTTAACTTTGTAACGTTTAACTTTGCAACGTTTAACTTTGTAACGTTTAACTTTGTAAAGTTTAACTTTGCAACGTTTAACTTTGCAACGTTCAACTTTGTAACGCTCAACTTTGTAACGTTTAACTTTGTAACGTTTAACTTTGTAACGTTTAACTTTGCAACGTCTAACTTTGAAACGTTTAACTTTGTAACGTTTAACTTTGCAACGTTTAACTTTGTAACGTTTAACTTTGCAACGTTTAACTTTGTAACGTTTAACTTTGTAAAGTTTAACTTTGCAACGTTTAACTTTGCAACGTTCAACTTTGTAACGCTCAACTTTGTAACGTTTAACTTTGTAACGTTTAACTTTGTAACGTTTAACTTTGCAACGTCTAACTTTGAAACGTTTAACTTTGTAACGTTTAACTTTGTAACGTTTAACTTTGCAACGTTTAACTTTGTAACGTTTAACTTTGCAACGTTTAACTTTGTAACGTTTTTAACATTATAACATTTGAAAACTTTTTGGTGTCAAATTTACGGATTATCCTTTCACAAGCAGTCTGCCTTTTAAGTTTGCAATTTCTGGCAGTTTGCATTTTACTTAAATCCTTTCTAAGTTGTTTTATTTGGCCATTAAAACGGTTTTGCCATCAAAATTCTTCCTTTACTTCTTTTTTCCCGATTTTCTATCCAGAGTAGCTTTGACACAGTTTGGCAGCAGCTTTGATAACTTTATTGCAGAGATCTGAATTATTTACCGATGAAAATGTCAAGACTTTATTCACTTTTGTAGAGACACATTTAAGGAGGTTTTGTTCCTAATCACAATTCGGAGATTCGGCGGCTGTTCTTAATTACTAGCTTTTAACTTCTTGTATTACAATTTCAAAATATTAATTTCTTTTGTCTTCCCATGTTCATTTATACGTTTCACGGCTGCTTCCGTGGAAAGAGTCTGATTGTCGTAAATTACATTTTTATTAAAAGATTTAGTTGTTCTACTCTCAACATTTCATCACCTCCATCAAGTTTATTGATGTCCACACTCTAATATAAGTCTTCTTTCTCATTTTCTCTTTGTAGTTCTTCAAGTTCAATAGCAGATACACTTTCATCCGTTCGTATAACACGGGCTTGCCGTGGAAGTGTTTTCGCTGTTAATTCAAACAGAGAATAAAAAACGCTCATTCTAAAAATGCTCACTTAAATTCCAGTTCAAAAAACGCTCATTCAAATTTAGATAAAAAAAAAACCCGGTCATTCAAAAAAACGCTCATTTAAATTCAAACTCAAAAAAATGCACATTCCAAAAAACGTTCATTCAAATTCAAACTCTAAAAACGTTCAATCAAAAAACTCTCCTTCAAATTAAAAAAACAATGCTCATTCAAAGTTTAAAAACCCTCATTCAAATTCAAAAAACGCTCATTCAAATTCAAATTTTAAAAAAAAACGCTTATTAAAATTCGAATAAAGAAAAACGCTCATTCTTTCTTTGGTGTATTGATTGTCTATATCGCCTTTTCAAAGGTACACTCTTCAAATATCTTTCCATCATAATCTTATTTAAGACCTTAGGCCAATTTTTGTTTGCGATAGTGTTCGAGACTTTCTCTGGATAAAGGCGTGGAAAGCCTCGTTCATTTTCATGCCGGACATGGGACATGCACCTGATGTTCCAGTTCCACTTACGTCGTTTTTAGTTTGATAGTTTTGAACAATCATAGCAAGGAATGTTAAAGGTTTTTCTTTTCCGGTATTTTTATCGAGATACTATCTCATGATTGCTCACCAAATTTGGACCATGAAACGCCGTTAAAGCCACCAGATGTCGACCTGGTGTTTTAAACTGCTGACACTTGATATTAAATATTTACTCTCCTTTAATTTGTTGTCTACAATATGGTTTACTCGAGATTTACGACTATCTACACCGTTTGACCCATAACTGTAGTTATTATTATAATCAGAAGCGTTATCATTGTTGCTATGATTATCCTTAGTAATTATTTTCATTTGGATTTTGATTTATTCTCAGTTCCATTTTGCGACTCTTTCCATCATACTCTTCTGCTGTTAAGAATTTTTTTTTAGTTATGATTTTCGTTCGGTTCCACATCGCACCCGTTCGAATCATCATCATCATCATCATCATCATCATCATCATCATCATCATCATCATCATCATCATACTCATCATCATCATCATACTCATCATCATCATCAGCAGCAGCAGCATCATCATCATCATCATCATCATCATCATCAATAATAATAATAATAATAATAATAATAATAATAACCTTATTATTATAATATTATGTTAGGCTTTGTGTATTTTTCACACAAGTCAGTACCATTAATTTCTCCTTGATTTTCTCTAGAGTTTAAATGACGTTAAGTCTCCCTACACTCGTCCAGTTGAGTTCGGCTTAGTGCTCTTCTTCTTCGGTTATTATTATTATTATTATTATTAGTAGTAGTAGTAGTAGTAGTAGTAGTATTATTAAAGAATGTAGTAATATTGAAAAGATCTGGACGCAGGTGTCTGTACACCAGAGAATGAATGATTTTTGTCTGTGAGCAAAGGCCAAACTCTACAGGAGAGCAGTCATCCTCTAGAAGTAAGCAAATCAGATAAAACCAATAAGAATGTAGCTCCCCCACCCACCACAAAAATGGAACATTGAACTCACCCACCCAACAAGTACCTGTTCTATTCATTCTAGCCTCTATTGTCCCTCGGGCATCTTATTTGCCCTCTAGAGTCAACAATAAACGAGAGTCGCCTGTATTTGCGCAGCACTTCCATATAACAAACATGGGTGTCTGTGTGTGGGTTTTCTCTCTCTCTCTCTCTCTCTCTCTCTCTCTCTCTCTCTCTCTCTCTCTCTCTCTGCGTGTGTGTGTGTGTGTGTGTGTGTGTGTGTGTGTGTGTGTGTGTGTTGAATGCGTTCTATTCATGCACAAATCTCAGAAATATACAATGAACGATTGTATGTAAAAACAGACAAGAATAGTACATTCCTGGCATTAAGAAGACCATCACTGAATTTGTAACACATATTCGGCGGTTCACGTGCCTAAGTAGCGATACAGATGTACAACCCGTAACAAATATAGATGAACATGCAAGCAAACAATTCACCGTAAAAAACAACAACTCCCAAGTGCACATTATGCACCAAATGCCTCTTTCGTATGAAGGCGCTTTACAAAAAAGCTGGCATTGCAGATTATTCAATTGGATTCAGACATTGCACTGCCCTTCAAACAAATATTGTTTCAACGTGTTTGGTAAAAAGGTAACAAGAAATGCCTTTAGAATTGAATGATAGTCCTGGTAGAAAATAACTTTTAGAACGAAATATATCAAAGCTAAGAAAGTCGAACGTCAGAAAAACAGTAAATGTGTACTCTGGCGATAAAGAGACGAAACGGTAGATCACAGAAGTGAATGCAGCAAACACGCCCAAGAAGCATTTCAAAAGCAGACACGACTGTGAGGGAAAGACTGTTCACTGGGAACTATGCAAACTCCTGCAATGTGAATATGAACCAAATGATACAAGCATAAACCAAATAAAATATTGGGAAAAGAAAATTTTAAAAATCCTTTAAGACACTGAATTACAGATAGGCAAATTCTTTCAATCAACGAGGTTAAATGTGATAATAGTCAACAAGAAAGAACTTGCCAAAGTGTGTATTTCGCTACCCAATCAGTTTATAGTGTGGGGACCAAAGAGGAAGAAAGACAAGGCATATCCATGGAAATGGCAAAAAACTGAAAGGAATGTGAAACATGAAGACAATCACTATAATACACATAATTATAGGAACACCAGTAACAGTAAAAAAAAATGAACAAAGACGAACAGAAATTGAAACAAAAGCTAAGATTGGACTCATACAACGAACATTAATTATGAAACGGCCGAAGTCTTTAAGGAAAATACTCAAATGAGGAAACCAATGCGGTGTAAACAGAACAAAAAATACAGAAAGAAAATCACATGAGCCGAACGGACCTGAAACTACAAGAGGTCATTAAATTGACCTCATCATTATAAAGTCGTTAAGAGTTGAAGAGAAAGATCATCAATATGAAATCCACTGGAAAAGGGTGTGTGGAGAGAAATGAAGCGCTACATTGGCGTATTACCACTTAAATTACACCGGTTGTTGTAAGCGATAAATCAATGGTAGACTGCTGATGTCATAACGTAAAATGATTTGCAACATTACCGGAAGAAACGTAGACAGTTGAAAATCTGGCTAGACTTGTTGTTAGCCAGACCTCGGGGAACATCATCGAGTATTATCGATGAGTAATCACTGATAATAATTTGTGTGAAAATTCCCGCTTAGTAAATAAGTAAATATATATATATATATATATATATATATATATATATATATATATATATATATATATATATATATATATATATATTAACCATCGAATGTAAAAACGACCTTGGAATTGAGAAAACGAAATTACTTCTGCTTTTGTCGGATCAGCGTGTTCTGAGCAGGGGAGCAGATGAAATGGCTGTAAATAAAGAAGATGAATTGATTTGTGTCATAAACATTCCGACAACGGATCATCAGGAACGATAAATGAAATAAACAAACGTAAGAACAGGTTCTCGGGAAATCTCATCAGTAAATAAAAGAGGGGCAGAAAGAGCAGAAGAAAGAAAAAGAGGACGAGGGTGAAGAGAGTCCAATTGCTGTTAGAAGCATTTACTCAAAGATGTGTCCCGTTGGAAAATGGGAAAATAATTTAAATATTCTACGATAGAAACGAATTCTCCAAGAATTTTCAGGAATTTACAGAAACGTTTTGGAACGATGTGTTACAAAATGCGATAAACATTTCTTAATAACAAATACATTCTTTTAGAATAATTTTATAGTGGAAACAGTTACTCGTGCATATCGATGTTGTTGAATGTATCAGAACTGAAGAACTCATCGACATCGATCTGAATACTTTTTAAGTTCGCTTTAAAATTTTGAAATGCAAATGCGGAGATATTTAATTGTAACTCGATCGACTAACGTACAAATATGAAAGGGTTTGTAGTAGAAAAAAATGGAACTTTTTTCTTTTATGAATCAATGCCTCTCCTCCCCTGTGTTATTTGGCCACATATTGACCAATCAGGGGTGCGGCGCATTGATCCTTTCTTTTCCCCTAGGAAATCGGTCAGCATCCGGTTTGAAGCATAAGAACTCTTCCTTACTGAGAGAGACACCAAACGGAACGGACCCTTTTTCTTCGCTCTCTCCACCTCGGTGTGATTTCAACCGGTATTGACGATTCTACTGGAACAACTACCGTAATAGCACCAGGTAACCGGAGTCCAGCTTTTGACCATGAATATATCACCCGGTGCACATTCTGCTTAATAAACCTTTTTTTTGTGTTACATTTTATGAAGTTGTTGCGTTCGTCATTTCAGAAGCTTGTATTGAATTATTTATTTTATTAGGTTGTGCCCTAAAAGCATCAAAACCCTAAAATATTACTGTAATTGAATAATGTAATATGTAATTACAAACTTCGTAGCTGGCTTGTAATACATACGGGAAACTACGCTAATTTACTCATACTGCTGCTGTACTAGGTTAGAATATTAGTCGTTTATACGCTGTTTGGGATATTTTATTGAATATTTTCCTCGTATGTTTATCATTTTGATGATCTGGTTTCAGAAATTGGGTCTGTTTTTTGTTTTGTTTTTTTTGTTTTTTTCCATTGGTTCACTGGTTTGCTTTTATACAAGAATTCCATTACTTAGTAGAGTTCCAATACTCAAAATACTTAAAAGTACATCGTTTATTGAATCTGTTTTCTTTTCACTAGTCCATT
Source organism: Euprymna scolopes (assembly GCF_053919585.1). NCBI lineage: Eukaryota > Metazoa > Mollusca > Cephalopoda > Sepiida > Sepiolidae > Euprymna > Euprymna scolopes. The sequence continues at coordinate 98,940,568 of NC_136492.1, forward strand.
TTTAAAACAACCATTTCATTAGTTATTAGAACTGGAATATAAAAAATAGTATACAGAGCATTCATTGATGTTTCACGTGTAGTTAAATCCACGTTGAAATTGTATCTTAATTGTTTAAGATATATTTTGTACTCTTTATATATAAATAATTTTCCAGGCATAACGACTTCCTAAAATTCTTTTTCTCAATTAAACATTCTGAGAATTACTTCCTGGTGTAAGTTTTATTCGTACTAGTCAAAGATACGCCATCGACAATCAGTACGACAGAGGGTGAGCCGTTGTGATTTCTTCTGGCCCTGTTTTGGCTGGCTTAAGTATGAACCTGGTCAGTCTCACTAAGTTAATTCTTTGTTTTGTCTTCTCTTTGAAAAAAGATTAGTTTATTACTTATCGTCTGAGGCGCCCATACGGGAGAATGCCGTTGGGACTGATCGGTTATCCTTATCCATCACAACACGCGAATCTTATTACGTTGTCTTTTAAAAATCACATTTGACATTTGTATTTAATCTCGAGAAGAGGAAGTTATTAAATTACTTTATCTCCTGAAATTTTTTTTTTTTTTGTTTCTGGGGTTATCTGCATATTTTATTTTCGTCTTGGTAGTAGTCTATGTGATATAATGGACTGATCCAACACCCCTCAAATGAATGGACTGTTACGTCTATAAAAAGACAAGCAAACTCTCCTCACGTGGGAGACAGAATTTAGTACTAAGCTGTCAATGGACGCTTAGAAATGTGTGTACCTTTTTACCTAAATAAACCCTTTCTGTACAACCCCAGTAATGACTTGTTATTCATATAATCTACGATATAACAACTGGCGACGAAGAATTCGAACGAAACTCACTAAAAAACAAAGCGAAGGAATAAGCACACAAGAAGATTAACGAGCAGAAAACAAAAGAAATCCAAAGAAGGAAGAGGAAAAAAAAGAACTTCGACAGAGCCAACATTTAAAAAGTAAGTGTTTCAGTCGGTTACAGTCCTAAAAAAGAAAAAAGAAATTGACATTTTGAAGCGAACATTTTTTGAAAAGAATATTTTTTAAAAAAAGTGTCCATTTCAAGTTTTATTCGGCTGGAAGTGTTTTTTTTTCTTCTCTTCGGAGGGACATTGTGCTTTTAATTCATTGAATTTATAGGACATATGAGTTAATCTTTTGTTTAATTGTGTGGTTTTGTAAAAAAAAAAAAAAATTTTTAACATGGAGCAATTAGCGGAATTCACTAGAACTATGCAATCGGCATTGTTTGCACAACAAAAACAAATGGAATTACTTCAGCAACATCAGTTGAAGCAAAGCGAAATACTACAGAGTATTTTAACGCAGCAGAAAGACTGTCGTTTCACTCCTGAAGGAATAGCAAATTCTTTATCCGAATTTGTATACGAGCCGACAAATGGGTTAACTTTTCCGGCATATTTTCGGAGATACGAAAATATTTTTGCTAAGAGATGTCAGTCTTGGACAGACGAAGAGAAGATTATCCTTCTTCTTCAAAAACTTGGATCTCAGGAAAATACAAAGTATACGAATTTTATCCTGCCAAAGAAACCTGAAGAGATTTCTTTTAGTGAAACAATAAAAATATTGTCAAACATTTTCAGTGAACGAGATAGTCTATTCTATACACGTTATAAATGTTTAAATATCACGAAGCAGGAGGACGAAGATTTTATTACTTATGCAGGGAAAGTGAATGCTCATTGTGAATCCTTTAAATTAAAAGACCTCAAAGAGGATATGTTTAAAAGACTAATCTTTGTGCAAGGTTTAACAGCCTCTAAAGATAAGGATATTCGTTCAATGATATTATCCATTATGAACCAAGACACAGAAATAACGTTACAAAAAGTTACGGAAGAGTGTCAGAAACTGTTAAATTTAAAGCAGGACAATAAAAGCATCGAAGGAAAAAATTTTGAAGAAAAAAATATGGAAAAAAAAATGGAAAGGGTGATGAAATGTGCACACGAAAAATCCTGTAAGACATGTGGGGAAAAAACCACTTCACTAAAGATTGTTACTTTAAATACAAAATATGTAACAAATGTAATAAAAAAGGCCATAAATCAACGGTATGCAGGAAAGGAAAATACCGAAAAGCAGAAATAAAGACCATTGGTTCTAAAAATGAGTCTAGGTGGGATAAAAGAAAATATATTAAAATTAAAATTAATGGCTGTAATGTGAATTGTCTTCTAGATACGGGAAGCGACATAAGTATAATTGACGAAGTAACTTGGAAGAAAATTGCGTTTCCAAAGTTACAAAATACAAAAAAAATTGCCAGAAGTGTGTCTGGAAATAAACTAAAATTTAAGGGTGAATTTTTTACCAATGTGTCTCTAAAGGAGAATGCTGTGAAAACCAAGTTATATGTCGTACCGGGGAAAAATTCTAATTTGTTCGGTATAGACTTAATGATTCTTTTTAATTTATGGGGAAAACCAATAAGCTCATTTTGCAATAAAGTAAGTCTAGCGGGTTTAGAAAAGTCTAAACTACCAGGAAAGTTTATTGACGAATTAAAAAAAGATTTTAAAGAGGTATTCTCTGAAGGTTTGGGTTGCTGCACGAAAACGGAGGTGAAATTTGAACTAAAGGACGAGGCTAAACCAGTTTTCAAACCCAAAAGAAAGGTTCCATATTCAGCATTAGAAACTATAGAGAAAGAATTAAAGAGACTTCAAGATATTGGAGTAATAGAAAAAGTGGACTACTCTGAATGGGCTTCACCCACGGTTTACGTTAAGAAGAAAAATAATAAAATCAGGGTATGCGCGGACTTTTCGACAGGTCTAAATGATTGTCTCAAGGAGCATAACTACCCGCTTCCTACCCCAGAGGAAATTTTTTCGAAGTTAAGCGGAGGAAAAATTTTTACAAAAATTGATTTGTCTGAAGCGTATTGGCAAGTAAAAGTCCAGGAAGATTGTGCTAAGTACCTGACATTAAATACCCATAAAGGACTATTTTCACTAAAACGTTTGCCTTTTGGTTTAAAAGTAGCCCCAAATTTGTTCCAGCAAATTATGGATACAATGCTAGCAGGTTTGGATTTTGCTATGGCTTATCTAGATGACATCCTTATAAGAAGTAAAAATGTGGAAGAGCATAAGATCCACATTGGCAAAGTATTCGAGAGAATATCAAACTATGGATTGAAAGTGGCTCTCGAAAAATGTAATTTTGGGATGGACAAAATTGAATATTTGGGACAAGTGATTGATCGAAATGGTAGAAAACCTAATCCTAATAGGACTGAAGCAATCAAAAACATGTCTAGACCAGAAAATATAGTGCAGCTACAGTCATTTTTGGGACTAGCAAATTATTATAATTCTTATATCCCAAATATGCATGAACTAAGAGCACCTTTAAACGAATTATTGAAAAAGAATAAAAAATGGCTCTGGACAAAAGAATGTGATGAAGCATTCCTAAAGATTAAAAAATGTCTGTTATCGGATTTAGCACTAGCTCACTACGATCCGAAAAAAGAATTAATTGTAGCAGCAGATGCGAGCGAATACGGTTTAGGTGCTGTGCTACTACACAGACTCAAAGATGGATCGACTAAACCAATTATTCATGCCTCAAGGGTTTTGCTACCCGCAGAAAAAAAATTATAGTCAGATAGAAAAAGAAGGTCTGGCAATTGTATACGCCATGAGGAAATTTCATAGGTTCATCCATGGAAGATTTTTTATCTTGGAAACGGACCACAAACCTTTGTTATCGATTTTTGGTTCCAAAAAAGGAGTTCCTACTCATACAGCTAATAGGTTACAAAGATGGAGCATGATTCTGGTAAACTACAATTTTAAAATGAAACACCTAGCATCCAGCAAAATTGCACACACAGATGGTTTGTCCAGGTTGATCCCAAATAAAACTGAATTGCTTGAAGAAACTGTTATAGCTGCACTAAAAGAAGAAAATGAACTAACAGATATATTAATAAATACTATTAGGGAACTTCCGGTAACACTTGAGGAAATAAAGAAAGCAGCAAGAACAGATGAATACATTAACAAGATAAAAAAAACAAGTGGGACAAAAAGAAAAGAAGATGAAAGGATTAACCGTTTTTCCATTTTCAAAGTGCGATGAAACTCTAATGTACGCAGATAGAGTGGTAATACCTCAAGTATTACAGAAGAGAATTTTAAAAGAATTCCACATGGGACATCCTGGAATCTCCAGAATGAAAGCACTAATGAGAGCATATACGTACTGGCCTGGAATGGATCAGGACATAGAAAAAATGATAAAATTATGTAAGGGTTGCCAACTAGCAGCAAAAGCGCCACCCATTAAGACGCAACCTTGGCCTAAAACAGATATACCATGGACGCGGATCCATATAGATTACGCAGGACCTCTAAAAGGATATTATTACCTGGTAATAGTAGATAGCATGTCGAAATGGCCAGAAATTTTTAAATTCAAACATCCTACAGCGGCAAACACAATAAAGGCGTTGGACGAGGTATTTGGGCGTTTTGGCGTACCAAAAACAATTGTTAGTGATAATGGCACCATGTTCAAAGGTCAAGAATTTAAGATCTACTGTGAGTCACTGGCCATAGAGCATGTCACAACACCAACTTATAGCCCTCGATCTAACGGACAAGCTGAAAGATTTGTCGATACGTTTAAACGAGCGTTAAAAAAGAACGATAACATCGACACGGAAGAAAAAAGTCTTCAGAAATTTTTAGCAGTGTACAGGATAACGCCTAATCCGAATACAAATGCAAATTTATCCCCAGCGGAAATAATGTTTGCCAGAAAAGTGCGCTCTGTGTTCGACCGGTTAATTCCGAGTAAAAAAGTAAAAAAAAAGTGTAAAAGATAATGGACGATACAAGATATACAAGGACGGGGATAAAGTTTTTTTCAACAATTATCGGGCAGGGAAGAGTTTTTGGGAAGAAGGCATAATCTTTTTTTTTTTTTTTTTTTTTTTACACAGTGATCATCACTTATCAAGGCCCGGAAGCCACTCAGGGATAAGGGTTATTGCAAGTACATTACGTTAGTGAGGAGATTTGCTGAAATGTTTACTTAAGGGGGCGGTTCATTAGGAATTTGTTAACATTGGACTTGAAGACATCCAAGTTGTAGTCCGGAGGGAAGCAGGCAGACGGAACAGAGTTCCACAGGCGTGCAGTTCTAAGAAAGAAAATCTCAAAAAGAATTGGAAGAATGGTCTACATTATAAAAGGTCAGACATTTTCCCACAAAAAACATTTAAACCAACTCAGACCTCGATATATTGAAATAGTTAAAAACAATGAAGTACCGATGGAAGTACTGTATGACATTTTTCACATAGAGCCTCCAAAAAAGGAAGCACCAATAACTGAAAATACAAGTCACTCTCCAAAATCCAAAAATTCGCAAACGCAAATTCAAAGGAGAAGTGAAAGAAAAAGAAAAAGAACTGAATTTTTTGGACAGAGTCAAAAAAGAAGAAAATGGTGAAGCGAAATTCTAGGGAAGAATTTAGCTTGGGTGGAAGGTGATATAATGGACTGATCCAACACCCCTCAAATGAATGGACTGTTACGTCTATAAAAAGACAAGCAAACTCTCCTCACGTGGGAGACAGAATTTAGTACTAAGCTGTCAATGGACGCTTAGAAATGTGTGTACCTTTTTACCTAAATAAACCCTTTCTGTACAACCCCAGTAATGACTTGTTATTCATATAATCTACGATATAACACTATGAAATACTGATTTCCATTTTGATCGAAGATCAGGTTTGCTGATGCAATTGCAGATGCTTCGTTCTGGTTTATTATTATTCCGTAAACACTCAAAATAAGTGTGCCTTGCGCTCTTCCATTTTAAGGGTTTTATTGAACGCACCAACATACGTTTTGTCTCTGTTAATATGGCATAGTATTATAATTGTATTGAAGAAACCTTTGGTCCACTTTCAGTGTTTAATTACACTGGTCAACACAATATTTTTGGCAGGCAAAGTAAGACTGGTTTCTGGGGTTCTCAAGGGCGCTGAATCCGAATCTGACATTAGTTTTTTCAAATTGGCTCTAGTTTTTAAGATATCATAGGGGGGTCGTTTGTCTGAAATCACCCATTCGCGACCATAGCTAAACGTACAAAAAACGGCTAAATTGTGCATAAATGTCAGATATTGATTTTTATGATAATCTTAAACCACAAAGACAGTGTAAAATCTCAATCTAACAAGTTAAGTTAGATATAACATCATTTCATTTATCCTATAACTGAACACTTTTCATAGATTTCGAGGATATACAAAAATTTGCTAAAAATTTGCTGAATTTTAATTCTCCAAGTGAAAAAAAAACATTTACATAATCAGTTATATATCATAAATTAATGCAAAGCATTATACACTAGATTCTTAGTTACAATGAACACACAAAACAATATTTTATTCACAAAACTAAAATTGACGTTTATACGATTTTCGCTTGTGAGTAACTTTGGGGCAGTCTCTCAAAAGGTTCCAGCAGTAGTCTGCCATCATGTGCTCATCCCATTTGCCTTGATACCTCTCTTCCATTGTTTTGATGTCTTGATGGAATCCCTGTCCCTGCTCCTCGCTGTAATCACCAAGATTACCAGGAAATCTGTCGAGGTGGCTAAACAAGACATGAACTTTAATGCTCATATTTGCCCCTAGTTTTCCGTGTGCAGTAAGCATCTTACGGACCAATTGCTTGTAATTGTCAGCTTTGTGATTTCCCAAAAAGTCACTACATCTGTGAAGGACACCCAAACATTTAACTCAACTGTGTTCATATGATTAGTGAAGTCAGAATCCCTCATGAGCGTTCGAATCTGAGGTCCATCGAAGATGCCACCTTTAGATTTTTCGATGGAAAGACCTGGAAATTGCCTGCATATGTACTTGAAGCAATCCCCATCCTTGTTCAACGCCTTAACAAACTGCTTCATGAGCCCTAGTTTTATGTGCAATGGAGGGAAGATGATTCTATCCCTGGGTACCAAAGGCTCATTGATGACGTTGGCTGTGCCGACTTCGAGACTTTCTCGTTCTGGCCAGTTCTCCCTTCTCCAGTGCTGGATTCTTGCTCTGCTATCCCACAAAGAAAGAAAGCAGGGATACTTTGTGTACCCACTTTGCTGACCAAGCAGAAAATTCACCATTTTCAAGTCCACACAAATCAGCCATTTATGAGTGTTGTAATTCAGCTTTTCAAGAACAAATTTGATAGCATCATACTCTTCTTTCATCTTGGTAGAATGGCCAATTGGTACAGGAGCAAACTTATTGCCATTGTGCAAAAGTACAATTTTTAGACTTGCTTTCGAGCTATCTATGAAGAGACGCCAATCTGCTGGGTCATATGATGAGATCCCCATGCAGTTAAGAAGTGCAGAAACGTCATTACAAAAGACCAGGTCGTCTTCTTTAGAAAAGAAACGAAGCAAGCTGCCTTCCCTTGTCCTATAGTATGTTACTTTTGTGCCAGAATCAAGAATGTTTTTCTCTTGGAGTCGTGATGCAAGAACTTCAGACTGCTCCTTCGACAAACAAAGGTCTCGCACTAGGTCATTGAGTTCAGATTGATTGAAAAGCTGAGGGCCATTTGAGGGTTCTTCATAGTCACTACAGCTATCATCACTTGATATTGAAAGATAAGCTGGAATCTCTTTGGTTTCATCGATTTCAGGCAAACTGGTGAAAACAGGCACAGGTAGATCCTTAGAGTGCGCAACAGGACGGATAGCAGAATCCAGGCTCGGATACTGCCAATTTGCTTTCTTGTGCTTGTTAAACCCCGTTATGTCATTGAGACAGAAGTAGCAGTCATCAAAATGATTGTTGGGCTCTCTCCACACCATTGGTACAGCAAACTTCAACTTCAGCTTACCGTTGGTCCAACCGCGGAGACTTTCTACACAGGTTTTGCACACCATATGTGGGGCCCAAGACTTGTCTTGGTCACCAAGTATCATATCGAAGTATGCGTTGTACGCCCTCTTGACAAAGTCTTTAATATTCCTCTTTTGTTGTGCCATCATATACTATCCACAGATGTAACAAAAGACATCCGGTTCATATCTGCCACATCTTCTAGAAGAACTCATTTTCTCTCTGGAACTCATTTTCAACTGTGGAATTAAAAAGAAAATTCTTAATTACTGTTTAATTTATACTGCAACTAGATTTATGGAACATGTTATTAAGTAATTACAGTATATAATTATATAAAAATTCTCCCTATATGAATAATTATATAAAAATTCTCTCTGAAATACTTCAATATATACATAATCATTATAATGATTCAATAATATCAGAAAATTATTATTTACTGCTTCTATATTGAAGTATTTCAGGGAGAATTTTAGCAGTTTAGGCTTATTTGGGGCTATCAGTATCTTCTAAACTAGAGCCAATCTGGCAAAACCAATGTTATATTCGTAATCAGCGACCTTCAAAACCCCAGAAAACACTCCTAGATGGTCTGCCAAAGAAAAAAAATAAAAATTTGTTGACCAGTGTTATCGCTAAGAATCGTTTCTCGGGCACCAAGTCGAGAAAAGAATTTAATTGTAATTGGAAGCAGGGTGTTTATACTTTCTCTACAACTTTAATAAATCGAACATCTGACTTCATTTTTACCAGTGCTCACACTGAAACTATCGTACTAATTCTAAGCGGTTTTAATCGGCTTTCTCTGAAGTAGTAAGTTTCATAGGAGTATGAAATTCACAAGCCGTCTCCAGTCGCTTGTATATCACCGTTAGGTAAGATGACGACGTTAAATTTTTGCAACTTTTGCAGGGTCGTCCTCCTACATATAGTCCCTAGTATTCACAAATTAGTCACCTATCTGATATTAACCAGGATCAGTGTTACTTAACTTGATGCGTTGATGATGTAAAGATAGGAGTTTGGTTTTAGAGGCATTAAAGGTAACCAGCCACGTCTTCCCCCACTGAATCACGCGCTCGAGATCAGAGGAGAGAGAATCAGAGAAAGCTTTGTCATTTACAGCCTTTGATGTGTTGCCGTAGATGGTCGTGTCATCAGCATAGATATCAACGAATGATTTAAGCATGTGTTTAGGGAGATCATTGATGTAGATCAGGAAGAGAGTTGGGCCCAGGATGGATCCTTGAGGGACTCCAGCATTAATACTCTGGGCCTCTGATTTTTGTCTATCAACCACTACTCTTATGAGCCTATCAGAGAGAAATGATTTAATGATAGAGAGAACATTTCCAGTTATACCATAGCTAGAAATCTTGTGAAGTAGGCCTTTATGTCATACCTTGTCGAAGACCTTTGATATGTCAAGAGCAATTGTCCTAGAAAGAAAGCCTTTGTCAAGAGATTCACTAATCCTATGAGATATAACCGTTAGCACATCTGCTGTAGATCTTGTAGAACGGAAACCACATTGAAGGTTATTTCTGCTGAGGTGGTTGACTATTTCTCTATTTAATATGGATTCCAGCAACTTACTCATGACACACAGGAGGGTTATTGGTCTGTACTGAGAGAGAGATGACTTTTCGCCTGAATTCTTAAATACAGGGCATACTGATGAGGTTTTCCAGGGTGTTAGAAAGCACTTCTCCTAAAGGCAACGCTTAAACAGTTTTGTAAGTATGGGAGCAAGTTCTGGTTGAAGCTTTTTTAACACTATAATTGGGATGCCGTCAGGGCCAGTTGCTTTACTGGAATCAAGGTTCTTGATTAGCTTAGCGAACTCATGCACAGATATTTGTATGTTACCTAGCGTGGTCTGTGTTATAGGAAGAAATATGGGGAGTTGATGGCCTTCGTCGCATAGGGTAGAATTAGCTGCAAGTTCTTGGCAAATAGTTTGGCCTTGTCTGAAGCTGACGAGATGACCTCTGATCCATTGATAATGGTTGGGATAGAACGCACACTTCTGTTCAGGATCCTATTTGTTATTTGCCAAAACTGGTGGGAACCAAGCCGCTGATCAGCTACTTTGGATTTAACAGACTGGGCATATAGCTCTCTTGCATTTTTTATTACTCTTTTACAGTGGTTGCTGGCGTTCCTGAAAGCAGCTTTAGTCTCAGTGCATCTATTACGTTGGTAGCTATGGAAAAAGTGATTTCTGTGCGCGATGGCAGCAGCACATTCTGGAGAGAACCATGGCTGGCTGGTATGTTTTTGTTGGAATTTTTTAGAGTGTATGAATCGGTCTATGCCTACAATTAACCATTCGGTCAGGTCTGATACTATAGAGGACACATCCTTTTTAAACATGGAATGCAGAGGTAGATCAGATATAAATGTACGGAAGCTATCCCAGTCGCCATGGAGTATCGGTATACAGTACGGTGAAGGGTTACGTCTGGGGATTTATTACATTTCATTTTTATCTTAACTGATACGACAGAGTGGTCGGAGGATCCTAGAGGAGAAAGAACGGAACATGAACATAGCTCAGGGGAAGCTGAGAGAAAAAGGTCTAGGAGGCTTGCATATTGACCTGTAGTATCGGGCACACGGATGGGCTCGCGGACAATCTGAGTGAGGTCATAAGCAATGGCAAAATCATGATAGAACCTTCCCTCACTGTCCGTTTTATTTGAGTGGGTCAGCCATTCCACGTTATGGACGTTAAAGTCACCACAGATGTGAATGTTAGCCGAGGGATGTGCAGACAGGATGTGATCTATTTTCTCAGATATGCTCTTAAAGATAGTAACTCCGCTGTTATGGGGCCGATAAAAGGCAAATATAAATGCAGTGGTGTAAGCAAGTGCAACCCGGAAGCACATATAAGGTAAATTAGGATCTTCTCTAGAGATATCCCTGCCACATAGGAAGTCATCTTTAATGTAGGCACATATTCCAAGCCCATGGCGATCTTGAGGCTCAGATTTAGATATTGTTAGAGTATCCGTTAATTATGAACTCATCTAGGGAAGTGGTCGGTCCTATTCCAGCTTCGCTTAGAAAGAATATGCCCGATTTTGTCTCCTGTAATTGGGTTTCAACCTCTGGAGGGTTGGAACGTAGACCCCTGATGTTGGAGAAGGAGACATGGTAGTAGGGGTCTACGTTGGAAGATGGGTTTCTAGGGGTTTTTTCTGGAGATGTTTCGTGTTGAGGTCTTGGGATTTGTGGAACAGGTCGGCATACTTGGTTAGAGAAGGATAGAGAGGGAAAGTAAGAGAGAAAAACACAGGAAATTTTTTGTAGCCTATGAAAAGGTAAAGCCGTAACAATTACCCACTAATATGGCATCGAGAGGCCCCACCAGAGACTACTGCATGGTCCAGAATCCATTCACCAAATGGCAATACAGAAGTCCCAGTACTTTACGCCTGCTGATAGGACAGCCTCCTTAGTGGTTCGGGCCCCTGACTATCAGGTGGATAACGTCAGCCCAGACGAAACGTTTACCTCCAGCACCCTTACTAGTGACATGGCCACAAGGATAGAGATAGGGATAGAAAAATTTCCGACATCTCAGACTACTGTTCACCAAGTACTACCGACCATTTTCTTCACCCTTTGTCAGAAAAATCACTCATTTGAATGAGGACCGAGGGACAAAAAAGGAGAAGCGAGAGTTACTAGAGCTGCCGATAACACATCCACTGTATTATCTACTCTCCATTAAAAAAGGATGAAACGGGTACAAGGGTCTTATTAATATCTACTTAGTAAGTCCGGTGCTCAATTATCAATTCAGGACGCTTTTGAAGATAATATCCCCTCCCATATAAATGGGTGGATGTTTTTGGCATTATCTATCAAGAGTTTGAATCATTTGAGCTTCACCTTATAATTAAAATCCAATCATGAACTTTTATCAATTTGTGAAGTCGACTTAATATTAATTTATATTTGAGTTTAGATAATTATTCAAGGTTTAATTTGGGAGGTTCTCGTTTTCATAGGTGACTTTTTTTTCTTTCCGTTTTACATGTAACAAGAAATTTTGATTAATAGCATATTTGACAAAAATTTCAGAACAAAAAAAAAGCAAGACAAGATAGGTAAAATTTAGTTACGAGTTTTTAAGTCAAAGCTGTAATAAGAAAACAGTTAGCGGTAATTAGCACAAATTAGGTTCAAAAGTTAGATAGAAACATTTTTTAACCTTAGCTTAAGAGTCTGGAAACAGCGACCTACCCCTCTTAAGGTCACATCGGAAGTGGGAAGCTGGCAGACTTTCATTCTAGCTACATAAAGATATGGTGGACGTTGTGTGTGTATGTGGGGGGGCAATGCTTTTATTTATTTTTTTTTTATTTTATTTCTTTGTCTATTTTTATTCTTTTTTTTTTTTTTTGACTATGTTGAAATGGATGACTCATCCTTGAGGAAGTGTCTCTGTTTTGGTAAATTCATAGATCTTGCTTTCATTCTAAACCTGAAAGTGAAGAAACATCAAATCTTCTACTGGAGTTGCTGGACAAAATAGTTAAACAATTCAACGACTAGAAAAAAATAATAACAGCTGTACAAAAGTCAGATTCACACTAAGATGCTGGCACATCCGGAAGTGCCCCAAAGAAGACTCTTTCTTGCCTTCACATAATTTTGAAATTTAATCAGAGGTGATATCTTCCCATTCCTTACAGTCTCTTTCTAATATACAAGACGTTGCTAGTCTATTGTTTTGTTCATGGTAAGTGTAGACTGAGGTGCTCTAGTAAAACTTCCACAATAAGAACTCGTCTAACTACATCCACTTTAAAGAACATTCCATTCCTTCTTTGTGTACCTAACATCAAATGTAACTTAAATAAACAGTTTCTTTTCAAAATCTTCTCATCTGTGGAACACAATATCGCGAAACTGCTTTCCAGTTGTCTACCACATGGTCCTTTCTAAGTCCAGTGTCAAATAATACTTGTCGAGTATTAAATAATCAACTAATGTCTGTTCATTTTTCCACTCACAATCCTCTCTATTGCTCGCCATCCAACTGAAAACCTCATTAAACGTAAGAACAGAAAGTTTCTTTTAGATTGACAGAATCTACCAAGGAAATTTGAAACTTTTGAATTCATATTAATGTTGTTGTTGTTGTTGTTGTAGTAGTAGTAGTAGTAGTAGTAGTAGTAGTAGTAGTAGTAGTAGTAGTAGTAAATTTGTATGGTCCAACATGGTACAATTCTTTTGGTCAGATTGATTCTCCTGTTGAGAGAACACCTGAAAGTTGCCATCATCCATAATATAAGTGAATCTACGGAACCGGCAGATATGTAGAGGCTATTTTTAAAAACGAATCCTTTTTTGTATGGTTAAAAATTAGATTTTTTTCTATAAATATTTTCTCTTTTCAATATTTACCTAAGATAATATATTAGCTGTATTTGCAACTACAACGAAAAATCTCTAGCACTGATTACTTAATTTATTAATTTATAATGTAGTATTATTTTTTACGTAATTTTTTTGTGTGTAAATTATAATCTGTTCAGATTGGAATTTCTTCTGTTCATGAATAGCATTGTGGAATAGGGATGTATTACAATTAGAGGACGAAATATTGTGTAAAAGTTAAAAGAAAAAACGAACAAATTGAATGCATTTAAATATCGTCTTCCATGTGAACTGAATTAAACTATACTTTTTCACGATGAATTAAACATGTCTATATAAATATTCTTTCATTTTTCGTAATAGTGGCAGTGTTAACTAATAGGCTGTAAGTTCACTTATCGCTCGAGTCATCTTAGAGTCATATTAAAGACTTAAAGAATGGCACTTGATGCTTCCTTATTTATAAGATGTGGATTAGGATTAGATATAGTAATCTTGAAAAAGCAGTGGCACTCTTGTCTACATTTTAGTGTATTAGCTAATTAAAACGGAACCTTTAGATCGCCTCCGACTACGGTAACATACTTACTGTATTAAAAACAAGTGCTTGGTCACATCTAAGAATGATTTCAAATTCGTCTTGAAACATTTCCTCCATCAAATATTGATTATATTTTTCTGACAACAGAATGAATAAAATTGATAATGATTGTCTTACCAATTTTGATAGGGCTGAATTGTGAGCGGTCATGTTTGAATTTGTAATATCAGTGGAACCCATGTCTACAACCAATGCGCGTAAATAATCCATTGCTATTTTCAATACTACGTGCTTCATTGTAAAAATCGATAGTAATCGATATTTCTCGTGACATTTCTATAGGCTTTCTATTTATACATTACGACTATTGTGCTTATTTCAAGAACTGGTTGAACAGCTTTTATGTAAGTTGACAGCTAATTAGTGGGCCTTACCGCGCATGCGTGTATAGACATCAGCTTTTGTCGTTGTTCAGTCACTTATACATAAGATTATGTCATTTGAGACGGTTACATTCACAAAATAATTCTCAAATTTTGCTTTCGACTATTCGATTTTTCAAATTAGATTTGTATTAATTTATCTCATTAGTAGTAGTATTAGTAGTAGTAGTAGCATTAGTAGTATATTATAGTATAGTATTATCTGTGTAAAAAAGTAAAATAAAAAGTAAAATATCAAAATATTTAGTAAAAAAGTAAATTGCGTGATCCAGTATGATATAATTCCTTTTTACCGACTTGATTCTGTTGTTGGCATTGACTTCTGTCTAAAAGGTGAAGATTGCCAACATCCATAATAGAGTTGGGCCTACAGAAACTACAGGATTCGAACTTGGCACAGTTGGCATCGTTATCTACAACATCCATTTTTCAAATAACCAAATGATCAAATTCCAAATATCACAGTCTAACTAGAGAGTGCGTGATGTTTACAAGATATCAATACTCAGCAGGATAAACATTATCAATCGGGTTTTTTATTACTTTAACGTCATGATAATAGTCCCATCCTCATCAGCAGCATCACTTGTATCGTTCTGATATGATATTTTTGTGGGCTTCTAATTCTTCCGAAACTGTAAACCATCTTGCAAAGATTACAAACTATTGAAACGAAGAATATATCGAACCTTGGGATCTCTAAAGATGAGTTAGCTAACTGTATCGGAAAGTGGGAAACGTCATCGTGTATATGTCAGGTAACCAGTATTTGGAAATGTATTAAATAAATATAGTGGTCCTGCCCTAGAAAAGTTACATCCATCAATTTACAAATGGGTGGACTATTTCCAAATAAACCAGGTTTGGGAATTCCTTTTATGTCTTCAAGAAGATTTATGTTTATTCTTTGAAGTGCTTCTTCTTTTTTTTTTCAAAACAACCACATGCAGAAATAATTAACTCATTTTTTGATCGATGCTGCTTGTTCAGGTCAACTCAGTCTTGTATATATTGTCTATCCTTTCTAGTTTAACAAGCAACTCCCACAAGATGTCGCAGTGTACTGAAATACTCAGATGTCAAAATGACTCACATCAGCAATAAAATGAAAAAAATAGCATACATATATATAATATCTATAGAGAGAGAGAGGGAGAAACGGGAAAAGAGAGTAGAGGAGGGATATAAAATCATCGACGTTTTGACCTGATAGTTAGAAGCAAGTGCTTTGACAAGGGCACATCTATCTTCCGAACTAACTCACAAACTATTTACATCAGCGAAACCATCTGACATATAGGAAATGAGCTGGAAAAAGGCCAACAAATATCCTCTCTCTCTCTCTCTCTCTCTCTCTCTCTCTCTCTCTCTCTCTCTCTCTCTCTCTCTCTCTCTCCGATTTCTTTTCTACTATTATATTTTTTATCTCATTCTACGTCATGTCCTTTAATATTTATGCATACTATTATTATATTAAAAATAACACCTACAAGTACAAATTCCGTCTTAACAACAAACATTATTCGTCGTATATTCCTTCACTGTCCATCTATACAATAATGCACAAAGTTTATGCTTGTACGTACGTTATCGTCTTTCACACACTTTTACACAAATTGATTTGTACACGTTACGTTGATTGCTGATTAATCTGATGTCGCTAAGGTAAACATTTATTTATTTTAAAATGAATTGTTCTAAATTCGATTTCTGTCGCCCCGTCGACTATAATAGTATAATTTTAAATAAATACCTCTCAAAAAGTAGCATTTGTTTCATTGATTTGACGAATGTTTAACTGGCAATTATATTTTTTACTGTATTCTTACAGAGATATTTATCGCCCTTTAAAATTAAATTGCTACAATTTGCTTATCTAAGTAATATTTAAATAACAATGATGATGAATTATAATAAAGAGTACTTTTTATTAATATTATTGATCCTGGCAGGCTTTTATTTCAAAATAATTATTTTTATTAATAGAAAATTATACTGATTATTAATGTAGTAGACACGGTGGAATTTCTACAGAGTCCCACTACTTTAAATAAATTCATTTGTATATAGGAGCAAATTTTCGTATTAGTTATAAAAAAAATATCCCCATTTACATTTGTAAAAAAAATCGCTTGGAAAGCACAATAAGTGTTTTCTATAATTATGAATTAATATAAAATTATTTATATGGCAAACACAGTTTAATATAGGTTGATAAAAGTTATAACAGTCAATTGAAAGGAATAAAAGTTAATAAGTGTTGGTTGTCGGCGATCTTTTCTTTTTTAAGCAGTAGATCTTCAAGCAGATATAGCCGTCTTGAGAGTATTCAGGGTCCTGGATATGACCTTAAACTATATCCAGTGGTGAGGCCCCAGCTTGCGGGCTTTGGGGAGTGTGGAGCCAGGTCTACTCTGACTCGGAGTGGTAGTACCTGTTAGGGTCTCAACTATGGGTTAACTAGAAACCGACTTGAAAACAACAAATATATTCTATTAAAAAAAAATTCTTCAAAATCTTTGGATTCGGCATTGAAAAGGGTTGATATACCGTAAAACAAAAACAACCAACCATCAGAGTATTCAGTTGCGGGTGGCAGAATAGAGTGTATTTCTGTTCTTAATAAGCATTTTTTTTTTACCGTAGGCCGGTATTTTATATTTTCATTTTTACTAATATCTATCTACTTCACTAAATTTTCAATCTAAATATAAACCACTCATTTTTTTTAAAAATAATCTTTCTCCTTTCTTAAAAATATTTGAATATCAGTTTAAAATGGTCTTACAATATTCATACATTGAACAAGTTGAACAATGTTGGAATAGAAGAATAGCAGTTTAGAATATTCTTAACGTATTCACACTTTGAATTAGTTTCTTCTTATTCCATTTTCTTGCACGTTATACACATCATTTGATTCAACCAAAAATGATTCCCGCATATCTTAATCATTTACATTTCTGCTTTTCATATTTACTTCTCAATTTTCACCTGCATAATAATAACAACAAACACAGAAAACACGTCCTGTGAAATACAAAATGGCTATTCAAATGTCGGTAGTTTTTTATGGTTGTTTTGCTTATATAATTGCTTTTTTATTTAGATCATTTTTTATTTCACATAACATTCACCAAAACGCGTATTTAATCAACTTTACACTCCAGGGTTTATTTATTCAAATTACATTAAATACGAAATGAGTTTAGTTTTACTCCCACCATAGGCATACCATAAAAATATCTTCATTCTTCTACTAAGAAAACGGTAAAAGAAATGTGGGAAAAATCTAATTAGGTTTACGTTTTCGTATTACACCGGTTGTCAGTTCAGTTAGTATTTATCGCTATGTCTATCAGCGATTACACTGCGAATTAAACACCTTGCAAAGTTTACTTTTCCGAATTAAAAACAGTACAAACATATCTACAACCTACTTTCCGTGACGTTCTTAGAATATATATAAGAGACCGTCCGCTTCATTGTTTTAAGCTGAGCTTTAATGACACAATATTTTTCACGGTCGAATGTAAAGTATGCGTTCTTATGTTTTTTTTTTTACTCGATGAGAGAATAAAGGATCCTTATCCACCATAGTACAGTTACTTTACTTGTGCTCGTGCGGATCTCATGCACTCGTTCGTACTAACAAAAAATTGTTCTAACAAGTCAGCAGGCGATCATGTTTTACGCTTAAATACTAGTTTCTTTTGAATGCTGCATCGAAATAGAACTTTTGTTTTAAAATACATTTACAGTGTGTATTTGTGTTTTAGATATTTCATTTCTATTTAATTCTATCTATAACTTAAATTTCATTCAATGAGTATGGAAATTAATGATCGATCATTGTACAGCATATATTTTAATGAACTCTAAGTTTGTTTTTTTTAAATATAATACTTGTAAACATCACTCCACTAAAAAATACTGCGATTTGTATCAAATATTACCATGTATTTATCTATTATTTAATATCTTTCCAGTTATTTTAATAATATTTTCTCACTTCTACAGAAGTATGCTACCACGAGGATTCTCTTTTTTTTTTCTTCTTTTTTTTCTTATAAAATAATACAATGGATTACATGTCTATCTTTATTCATATATCGTGCGCTATGTCAATATAGATTGTAGTGTCAGCAGCGACTGGCACCACACCAAATAGTCGACAAAAATTGTCGAGGAGGATGAAAAAATCGAGGAGAGAAAGAGAGAGAGAGAAAGAGAGAGAGAGAGAGAGAGATTGCTAACCACGCCTCCACTGTATGAGTGCACTGAAACCTTGTTGATTTATTGCAGTGACGACCAATGGCCATTACCAGCGAGAAATCGATGGTAAACGGCTATGACGATAATGCAACTACAATAGAGATTGAAAGCAGTGGGAAATACTGGAAACCTGGGGAAAATTGTTTTCACTTGAACACGCCATTTTTTTGCCCTAAATAATCTCTGATGGACTGTGTGAAAACTCCTAGTGAGTTAACATATTAATAAACTAACCGAAAATAGTTTAATAAAATAGTGAAGTAAACACACGCATTGGCAAAGTACTTGGAGGATAATAGATAAATATTTCACTAGAAATAATAATCGATTAAACTTATCATAGAATTAATATTAAAATTAGTTATTGTTGTAAGAAAAATATGCAACAAATAAACAAAACGTGTTATTGGTACGTTTGTGAACGAAAATTGTGAAAAGTTCTAATAAAAACATTAATCAATTCAGATCAACGGAATCGTCGTTATAATTGTGTACGTATAATTGGGGTTTTTTTGTTGTTGTTTTTTTGTTTTTTTGTTTTTTTTGTTAGCTTAGTGTAGAAACACTTCAATTTGTTGTGAAATGATTAGTGAACAAGATATGTACTGGCAACCGCATAATTATGTTGTTCAGTGATCATAAGTTATGGTATTTCCGCTGTCTCGTATGTATGGGTTAGTCGCGAATGCTCTCAAACAACATCTATTAATATAAAACGGCGAATGTAACAGTAATACTAAAAACAGGAAAAAGCATGTTTTATAAAAGAGCATGAACAAAATAGAAAAGTGGAAATAGCTGATCGGCTTTAATATAAAAATGTATTAATTGGAAAGAAACTAGTTTTTGAGAAGCAGATAACATTTAGGCGACTAAAATGCATACGAGGCAAAATGCTTTATCCTTTGGTTAGAACGCTACATCCATCAATAATACAGTGAAAACATGGATCGACTTACAATAATGGCAAACTTCTGTCTAATAAGACAAAGACATTCTGCATCTAGTCTAGTGCGGTGCAGTATCTGCTGTGGCTATAAAGTTCGAAGATGGAATTGGCTCTCCGGATGCAAGCCTGGGTGGATGATAAGGATATTCATAGATTTATAAAAGAAATATGTTTTGTGAGTTATACATAAGAATAATACTTATATTATTCTAATTCTTAAATATATTAAATATATTGCAACTTTTAAAATGCAATGGTTTCACTTAAATGAATTCTTTTGAAAATAAACATAATATTGTGAGAACGATTTTGATAATTTATCTTTTTTTATGAAATGAAATCACTTTAATTAATTACTGTGAATACCGACAAAAAATAGTGAATATATGTGAGACAATAGGAAAATAAAATTACACATGAATAACAGGAACATTATTTTAAAAAAAAAAGAACTCTTTAAAAATAGTTATGCAAATTAGATATACAAGAAGGTGTGTCTTCGTATTTGTTCTCTGTAATAGTATATTTCAAGAGTATCATTATGGGATGTTGTATTATTAATTCGTTGTAAGAGGAAGTTGTTTTGATGGTTATATAGGTTTCATAATTGAGCAAAGACTTTGCACTTATATATATATATATATATATATATATATATATATATATATATATATATATATATATACACTAGCAAAAGTACCCGTTGTTGACTGGGTTCAAAAACAGCCTACAGAAAATGGACTCTGATTTACGAAAGTATGATAGGTTATGAAAGGGAAGGGCTGTAAATTTTGGCTGAATTTGGGCGTATCAAAACCAAAGCAAAATATGATGAAAGTAAAAATAAAATAGATAAACCCCATAATTTATTATACCATACCTGTTCACACTGAAACACTTATCACAATATTCTGTGGATCTATATAAAAAAAAAAAACTTGTTAAACTTTGTGACATATTTCCATTCTATGGAGGTAAGGTGCGAACGAACACCCCATAATTTTATTATACCATATTTCTTCTTTATTTATAAATTATCAAAATATACTTACGCAGATAGATATGAAAAGTCTTTATTAAAGTTTGTGCCTATTTCCATTCTATGGAGACCAGGCGCGAACGCAAACCCCACAGTTTTATTATACCATCCCTATTTAAGTTAAAACATACTTATCAAAGTATTCTTATGTACATATATATCAAAAACACTTATAAACGTTTTTTTTTAATTTTTAAATTTCTTATTTCCATACTTTGTGGGCCAGGCGCGAACGCAGACCCCACAATTTTCTGATCAAACATACCCATTCCTGTGTCTCGATACATCTTCTATCATTATATGTAATCAGTTTTTTAAAATAGTCAATTTTTTAAAATAGTCAACCATATAGGAGCCTATTTGTGACCAGACACACACACACACAGACATTCAGCTTTATATTGTAGATATATTATATATATATTATATATATAATGGAAAATCGATATTTTCTATTGATCATTCATTGCTGGTTGCCAAATGAAGTCAATCAAATCAAGTTTAGTAGTTATTCTCACAGTTTGCCAATAATCAATATAATCTTTTAGAAATGGTGTTCAATATTATTTGACATGTTCTTGCACGATTGACAAATCCAGTAAATCGAAACCTGACTTGTGAACATGTCATAACATAAAAAGTGTGAATCAAGAGGAAAATAAATTGAAATATTAAAAAACATGAGTTGCAAATCATCGAAAGGATTTTCTTGTGAAAAGAATGTTTGTTCACATTTTAGGCCAAAATTTCCTGTTCGATTTCCAATTTTACAGGAAGGAACAATAAAATTGTCGCCCTAGAAAAGACATGATTCCATTACCGTTTGATGAAAACCGTTTTTTGTTTGTTTGCTTGTTTGTTTGTTTGTTTGTTTGTTTGTTTTTTGTTTGTTTATTCGGTTGGTGTTTGTTTGTTTTTTGTTTGTTTGTTTTTTCAGACCATTTACTAGTTGAACACTTGTGTACGAATTCCAAGAGCGACAGGAGCCTTCTATCATGTCTGAACGTGACAAACGTGTTAAACGAGTGAGATCGAAGATGCGCCGCTGTGCCACTCATGCTCTCTATCCAAGTTATGTCAACAAGGCAATTGCTAGCACCTCCTGAAATGCAATTCCAGACAGCTCAACGACGTTTCCGGCAACGATTATGATCTTTGGTATGGTTTCAAATGAGGGCCACATCATGCCATTTCACATCTTCGAAATCGGCTTAAAAGTCAACACCAAAGTGTACCTGGATGTACTAGAGAGTGTGATAATCCCTGGTACAATCGGGTGGCCGCTGGCAGACCCTGGGTGTGGCAGCTGGACTCGACGCCGGCTTACAAGTCCAAAGAAATCCAAGCTTGGCTTCAGAAGTGCTACAACTTTGTGCCAGCCTCTCCTCCTCCGACCTGAACCTGCTGAACTACTTTGTTTGGTCATACGTTGAGAACATCACCAACATGATTTCCCACAACACCAAAGCCAGCTTCATCGCCGCCATTCGCCGAGTATTCGCTGAGCTCCCGCCGGTGCTTGTGGAAAAGGCATGCTCCCATTTCCGGATTTGTATCAAGGCGGTAATTGAGGCTGAAGGTGGCTACATTGAATAGATGTCAGCTGTACTACATAATCAAGTTACCTGAATTGATTTTTTTCAATAAAAGTTTCAAAATAAAGCTGTAGTGTTATTTTCTTCAGGACGACACTTTTATAGTACTGTAGTGTCCATTTTATTTGAAGAATCCAATCAAAATCTTTAACATAACATTCACTTTTATTACTAATAATTTAATTGTTCTGTTTGTTGACATTTTGTAGATTTATTGAGAAAAGAAAATGCCAGAAAAAAACTTGACATCGTCATATTCATATATAATTAAAAATGATGATACAATTAACATTTAAATTATTTATAAATAAACACACGCGTATAATTTAAAAAAAAAAACAATAAACAAACTTAGTCTGATCTCATGATATACTTATTTCAATTCGAAATGGCCTTATCACATAAAAAGAAAGTAGCGGCGGTTAATATCTGACTTTAATAATTGACAAATTTACAGCTGCTGTTGCACTTATTAAACTATCTCTCTTTAAACTGTCTTTATTTTCTCTATTTTTCTCTCTTCGCCACCGCTAAATTCTCCGTTCTTTCCCTTCTATTAATTCATCAGTTTCCCCTTTTTAATAAATTTGTTCAATTATTCCAGTCGGGCGTTTATCCCGGTAGCTCATCTCATGTCATAAGGCCCTTTCGAATTAAAATAAATTCATAATGAGATAGGGCTAAGTTAAATCATAAATTTTATTTATGCTCTGTTACGTATTGAACTCTCCTACTTTAGATTCTATGCATAAATTGATCTTTTATGTGTACATTTCTATATGTACTACAGTTGTATTTTGTGTCTGATAATCAGCAGTTTGAGAATAGCTTTTAACGAAATAATGTTTAAGCTTGTCCAAATGGTAAAGAAACGATTGTAACACTGAAGCAATACATCTTATGATAAACCTGGTATAATATATTGTTGTCTTAGTAATTGCGATATTATAATATATATATATATATATATATATATATATATATATATATATATATATATATATATACTAGACTAGACTACCCGTGACCCGTTGGGTCAGTATGTTATATTAGCTATGGAATTCGTGTATGAGCGTGACACTTGTGACGTAAAGAAAATAGTTGTTTTTTTTACATAACAGAAACATTTATATATTTATATATATGAAAGTATATTAAAATCGAAAAAGAATATAGATAGATTTCTATGAGTCGTTCTGCTTATAATAATAGATTATTTTTGAAAAAATAATTTACAGTTACTGAATTATAAGTGGTTGGCCATACTTATAGGTAAATATGCACTGAACAGATACCATAATACGTATTATAGTTAAATATAGTTTTTTTTTTTGTTTTTTTACATCGTTCATTTCTGTATTACGTCTAAGTTATTTTAAACACCACTCTTCTCATGTTAAATAATAATTTCGAAATAATAACGTTAATATTTCAGCGTCCAATTGTTCTTTTGCTTTTTGTTGGGTTTTTTCGCGTTTAAATTATCCAAATAACCAATTGTTAATACTGTCTACTTTTTTTTTTACATCGTTCATTTCCGTATTACGTTTAAATTATTTTAAACCCCACTCTTTCCATGTTAAATAATAATTTCGAAATAATAACGTTAATATTTCAGTGCGCAGGTCAAAATCTGCAAAAGAAGCGATTTGTGTAAATTTGTCGTAAATCGGAAAAGTAGGTTACATACATCGTTACAAGGTCATTTGAATTTTATAATTATATAGATAGATATAACGTTATTAAGCGGCATAGTATGCGTCTGCTGATAATAAGTCTGTTTTTTATTTCGATTTTTCGGATGGTTCATCGAGTAATTTTGTGAAATCGTCGGTTTGTTTAGTATTCAAATTAGTTTTTCGATATTCTATTGGTGATATTTAGACAGCACGTTAGATCGTAGCTAATCATTCTTTCAAAAGTTTTTCATAGGCAGTTAGTGAGTGCTATTAGTCTTTTTACATGTGCGCCGTGAATTGCGTCGTTGGCTAAGAGATCTCTGACTTCTGAATTGGGGGCAATTATTTTCTTTCAAGAAGATCGGATTTTAGATCAGAGATGTGCAATGAAAGCTTTCGAGAAAGGATAGTAGTAGTAGTAGTAGTAGTAGTAGGCGGCAATGTCACAACTTACGTATTGTTGGAGATATATTATCCCAATGAACATTTGTACTTATATATTATGTGGGTTCGCTTTATTAAGTTTTTTGCTTGACAAGTGTTAGGTACGAGCAAAAATGGGCGAACAGCGATGGGTGGACCTAGTTTTGAAAGCCGATTTATCATATTTTTTTTTTGGTAGGTTTCCGACTACTTTTGGATTTTATTCGAAATATTAAGGACTAAACTTAATTTCTAAAAGGAAAAAAATATTTTTACACGTGAAAAAAAAGTTATGAAAAATGTTTTCACGGCGAGCTACCCAATTCATCTAAATTTTGAAGTTAAATAAATTCATTTTAAAAATCCTTTAAATGATAAATATTAGTTTTCTGGGTCTATTTCAAAGATAATTAATAAAGTAAAGTCCTAAGATATTGAATTAAATAAAAAAACACCTTGTTTGTACAAAACATAAATTAATTAGCCCAAAAAACCGAGTGATTTTGTCGTTCGCCAAACGCAACAAACTAAAATTTTGTAAACACGGAATATACGAAGGCCCAAAATTTCAGGCAGTCGAAAGATTGTGAAAATGACGTCGTGTAATTAAAAGGAAGGAAGGGGTGTGATAGCTTTCTTTTTCCCCCTGACGTGCATCCGTACATTCATATTCTGAGCGTGTGTATAAATTTTTCCATTGTTTTCATTTAATTATTTTTCTATATTCCTGTTTTTAAATTAATTTTTTTTTATTATTGTTCAATATTATATTAAAAAACTATGTTACGCCGAAAGTTTCACATTCTTGCGACCAAGGAAATTATAAATCTTGCATATAAAAATTATGCGAAACCTGTAATTTAAAAAGAAAGTATAAATATTTTTTGCAATTATAATTTTTTGGGTGTGAAAATATTGAATAAACAATGCTTAATTCAATGGTAATATCGGTAGTTGGAGAAATTTTTTTTTTTTTCGAGTTATATCAAATTCATTAATACGAACTTTAGCGGGTTTTTTTCGTAATGTTCCTGTAAAAATTATTTTCTTTCATTTTTATTGTTACAAATTACGATGCTTTATTTAATAAAAAAAGCAAAAATAAATTCTTGCGTTTTTTATTTACTACTGAAAACCATAACTTTAGTAAAGGTATTGTTTGTTTAAAATAATACATTTTCACTAAGATTTAAATAAAAATAATGAGTTCATTATATTTCGCGATCATTATTTTATAAATACTGAAAATTTCATTAAAATTGGTTAATTTCCTGATTTTAGGTGATTTTTTTAAGTAAAGGGAGGGGTCAAAATGTTTATACATTTTGAGCATCGGCATTTATTTTGCACGTACCTAGCAAGTGTCATTAGAGATTTTTGAATTCTTATAACAACAATAAATTTGATTTTTTTTTATTACTATTGGTAGAATATATGTGTTTGTGTGTTTGCGTTTGTGTGTGTGTGTGTGTGTGTGTGTGTGTGTGTGTGTGTGTGTGTGTGTGTGTGTGTGTGTGTGTGTGTGTGTTATATTTATAAGAACTTTTTGTCTAATTTAAAGTTAAAATACATCTGGTTACGATAAAATAAAACCATATTTTTTTCTATGCAGTAAAAGTTGATTTACTAACTTTTAAATTTACTAACTTTTAAATTTAATAGTTACAGAGAATTACAATTATTATATAGTTAAGTAAGCAATCGATTAACAGGATTTCTATGAAGGTCAGATGTGGATTCTTCTTGGAAACACCCGTTTACGCTGCTGGTAGTAAATACAAATAATAATGATTTAATTATCAATGTCACGTAAACACAGGGAAAACACACGCGATATTGTATTATAATTTTACTAACACAAAGATATTCAATCATGCAAATCTATGAATGCGTGTAATAACATTTGTTGCCAATGAATGAATATTTTCTAATATTTCTACATTGGCATAAATGAATGATAAATTCTGTGTTATAATATCCGTGCCCATTATTATCTGTGTTTTTCTTTTTCGTCTTCGTGTTCATAACTGACGACGATCCTGCCAGAAGGTATCAGTGTCAGAACCTGTCGGATAAAAGACATGAACGTTATAAAATACAAACAAAAAATACTTGAGAGAAAAGTAAAAAAAAAAACTTCCATCAATCAAATCAAAGTGATGAATGAATGAATGTTCGTATCATTAAGCAAATGATAAAAGAACACAAAACATGAGTTGTTCACCAAGAAAGGTGAGGAAAATAAAAGATCTGAACTTATATCGAAGACAAATGAGTATGTGTCTTCGAATTGAAAACCGATTGAACATTCCACTATAAAATACGCATTAAGACACATTCGTGCAGTAGAGGAACGTTTGCAACGAATTTTGTCCGGGAATTTATATTCACAAAATGCGAAATCTTCGATGTGTATCTAAGAATTTTTAAAATCTTCAGTACATTTCCACAATCTGATTAATCTCTATACATCGAAAAATAGCTACGTTATGTTAACATACATTTTTTTCTATAATTGTTATTTGGTTAAAAGATTTCCTTATTTTTGCATGAGTCTACAAGCAATCCAAATCGAGTCGAACGCACTTATCAGATTTCCAAACATTATCCCTCTATAAAAGTTAAAAGAATTCGGATATTTTTATCCGATTTAATAGAAACACTTTTTCAGATTTTGTGTTCTTATATTTTAGTCAAATGGAATTCGAACATATTGCCTCATCTCCGATTAGATTCTTCGGTAGAATGTTGCATGTTTGATTGTAGAAATGAAAACGATTTCTTGTGATCCTTCGATGCATGCACTGCACGATCCGATGCCGATTAATCAATCACAAATTGAAGATTTTTCTGTTGAAGATTTTTCTGTTGAAGATATTTATGCTACACAAACTACAAATCAGTTTTGAATTTCATGAACAATGTTTTATTTTTGGTTCGTCGTTTTTTCAAGGAATCGTATCAAGGTCTTAGATTGCGATTAATTTCAAATATATACCAATGTTTTTCTTTAGAAATGTGTTCCGTTTTTTGTTTTTGTTTTTTTGTTTTTTTTTTTTGTTTTTTTGCAAGTGTTCAGACACTTGTGTACACATGCGTCGGCTTTGCTTTTTTTATTTTGTTCACCAAAAACTATGCATATTGCCAATAAAACTTTAAGCGATATTGTGATGAGCAGCCAGACTTTTAGAGGAATTCCATGTGGCGAGTTGGACAGCAAGATGTTTGTTTACATTACATTTACATGTTAGTATAGTCGAAGAAACACGGAATCGAAAGAGAATTCTGGCAAGCAGTTGAGGAAAGAACCTTTTAGAGTAAAAAATCTTCCGGCATTTAAAAACCTCTACAGAGAAAATGATTTTGTTAGTTGGATGAGCTGGGTATTTACATTGAAAGGATACAAGTGCCGCAAGTTTGTTGGAGCAGATTTCATGGAAGTACTTGTAAAAGAGAAGAATGCAACGCCACGCCGATGTGACAGTGCATAGAGATTGGCAAAGAGTGTGGGATATTTTAGATTAGAAATTATTTTCTGACACACTGTCCAACATAAACAATATATGTTGATTGCTTATGCAGCAGCCGATCTGTGGCAACAATAATCCATGCACGAACGAATGGTGGTTTTTATAGCGTGATGTTTTCTTTCCTAGTAGAGGGAGCTTACCTTATTTGATCAGACTTGACTTCTTTTATGTACTTATTTCACTTCATATCAGGCCGAGGAGTTTCAAAGTTAGACTTTTGGGAAGGGTGCTTTCAAATATGACAATTAGTGATTAGAAAAATTTCTTAGTGTTATTTTAGAAAGGGGGGGGGAATTTTGTCTTGGAAGTATAAAATCCTACCATCGAAAACGATCTGGACGAAAATCTAGCTAAGAAAACTGAACCAAACAATAATAAACTGTTTGCTGTTGGATTTCTTTTTAGATATTTTATATTGCCAATAGTACCGTTTGCTGAGTCCACGTATCATGTTTTACTCGAGGAGGTGCAAACATAAGTTCTTAATATCAGCACGCAAACTAAACCCAACCGTAACACACTATAACTTAGTTAGTTACAGTGTGTGTGTGTGTGTGTGTGTGTGTGTGTGTGTGTGTGTGTGTGTGTGTGTGTGTGTGTGTGTGTGTGTGTGTCTGTATGTGTCTGTGCGTGTGTACTAGTTGTCCTTTTCGTTCTCAAGTAGAATAGCGTGCCTGAATATGAAAGCCTTTTGGCCATCATTCATCGGCGGACCTTCTGTCGAGCTGTACTCACAAGTTCAGAACGTGATAAATGCGTAAATACTCTATTTATTCAGCGCCCGCATTGCGTTCCTTCCTTTCGTTCATTGCCTTCCTTATCTGATGAAAAAGGGCAATGCGCTTTTAAGGAAGTGTTTCTTAAGTCGAGTTGTGACGTACAAACCAAATAAAAAAAAAAACTTAAACTTTAAAGAAAACAAAAGAAGCAAAGTGGAAAAAAACTTCCTCCGCCACGTGACTACGACAAAATGTTTGCCTAATTTTTTTTTTTTTTTTCACTCGCGTTTTAATAACAAGCGCATCATTCCCTCCCTCTCCATCGCAACTTGAAAGCACATCTCTTGCCTGAAAGGTTCCCCCACTTAATTAGAATCAGAGCTGGCGTTACCTACCTACTCTGGCCAGCGTTTATTATCATTATTATTATTATTATTATTATTATTATTATTATTATATTAGAGGGTCACCACTCATCAAGGTCCGGAAGCCACTCGAGAATAAGAATTATAGAGATCGTCATTTATAATTGCCTACACAAGAGGATCAAAAATATTCGATGGGATGGGTAGAACATTACTTAAATGAGAATTGAATGTTCATGGTGACGATTCAAGTTATTGTTCACATTAGACTTTATGATGAGTATGCTGTGATCGGTTAAGTCGGTTCGTATTATATTTTTCCACAAGCATGGAGAAATTGTGCATGACAGTTTCGTTTGGGTTTGGGTAAGAAGAGAGAGAAAGGAAAGGAAAGTAGTTGTAGCTTGACGAGTTCTT
Organism: Euprymna scolopes; assembly: GCF_053919585.1. NCBI lineage: Eukaryota > Metazoa > Mollusca > Cephalopoda > Sepiida > Sepiolidae > Euprymna > Euprymna scolopes. The sequence continues at coordinate 98,969,858 of NC_136492.1, forward strand.
GCTGTGAATATTTTACAAGGTTCAGCCGAGTACATGTATAAACAGTACAAAAAACACCCCTCACACACACAAGCTTATCGAAAACAGAGAGGCTAGCAACATACATTAGAGTGTGAAGCCAATTTCCTATCTAGCCAGGAGTGCTCCAAATAACATTTCACTTGTATTTGTAGGAGCTGTCATCCTGGTCTGATTGAGTTGGCTTCCTCTTCAGCAGGAACTGCATCTCGAACCATCGCAGACCAGTTCTGTCGATCTTCGGCCAGTTCGTAGGAAATGGATAACCACTATTGATTCCATCGCCAAGAGCCTACTACTTGTGAGCCTGATAGTTCCTTCAGGTCATCTTTAATTGTTGTCGCCCAGGTTTTTAGCAGTCTACCGACACGTTTGCGTTAGTGCTAGAAGGATATTGTCATCCATGTTTTTATTTGTTCAAAAGTACAGGTTTAAAATTAATGTGTAAAATGAGAAAAATTGCCTTAATTTAATATTTCTTCACAATATACAATAGTTAATAAGGCTTATAGGCTTTTGGGTGTCTTCCACAACACCCCGCCAAAGATTAGGCTTGATTTATGTAAAATCAACAAAGTTTAAGGTTTTCTTCGGGGGTTTTTTTTGTTGTTTTTTGTTGTTTTTTTTGGGGGGGGGTCTCTTTTGCTGTCGATTGTTGCAAGAAATATGACCGAGCTTCTTAATTTTGTTTGATTTGAATTTTTGATTAGAAATTGTTATTTAATCTCTTTTTCTGATTTTATTTAAGGGATGAGGCAGAAAAATGCAATTACTTTTTATCACATGTAGAAAGAGAAGGTGGCTCATCAGATTGCTTCGCATAAAAATCGCAATAATCATTGAATATCAACAACGGATAATATGAATTTTCCAGAGCCCTCCCCCGTCGGAATGTTGGATTAATCTCTACATTAGACTTGCTGTGGTGGGAAGCGGCTAAATGATATCATCAGCCAACGCTCTATAGAAATTAATTCCATACGAGAAACATTGTTTTAAGACGTAACAGATGCGGAACGCTAAAGCAAAATCGACCTGCAGCATTTGGTAAGATACGACCATGTCATGCGCTTCATGGTTGATGACGTTACGCATCTGATGTTCGGATTTAACGGAAGTTACAATACGACATTAAATAAATTAAAAAGAAAATAGAAAAATTTTGATCCATGTCCAAGTAACCTACATTTAAAATTTCAAGTGTTTAGACCCAAAATTGGCGGAGAAGTTTGGTAGAGTTTTTAAAGGTCAAATCGTTGAACTTTGACCCTTGACACCCTACGAAGAGGCAGAGATAGAAGCCCTGTAAGAACTTTTCTTGAATATAAGGACTGAATTCTTCCCCAACCCAGAGGTACTGCCTATGATAAACCTCACATCTAGGCTTGAGAGATCCATGATGTCCTGTGGTATTATGCAACTGAAACCATCGACAAAGAAACATGTTCGCCTAAAGCTTGAAATTGAGTTTGGGTAATAACTACGCTTTGTCTCAGCTGAGAAAGGAAAGCTTCTCATCTATCCACGCAGCCTCTCAATGGACGAGCTTGCCCGACAAGCACACAAAATGACAAAAGATCTGCAAGAGCAGCTAACTCTGAAGATGTCTTAACCAAAGCAGGAATTACAGCCGAGGAATGCGATCAATAAGCAAGATATGAGTCATCCATGGCCTCTCGATACAGATCAGAATGTCATTCCTGCATCAGTCACTCAATTCCTGCACACCCTGCTGACAGGAGAGTGTGAGTGTCAAACTTCCTCTGAAAGAGTTCAACGTCTTGTCACATCCTTCGACAGTGACTTGGTCTTTGCTGTTACCAGTAGTAAGACAAAGCCACCCAAGCACATACTGCTGTCCTATACTGTAAAGTGTTTGACAGGAAACACAGAACTGATCCAACTCTGAATCGTCTTGGCCACTGTGTGTCCTACTCAATATTTGAGGAGATCGATACAGCCTGTATCCAGAAGTTGGAATGCTCAAAGGACGACATTTCACTGCCATCAAACATCTACCCTGGTGTGTTCATAACCCTGGGCTGGGATAACATCGACCGACTGGAAAAGACACTAAGTGGAGCAGGTACTTCTCAGAGTCAGTGGCATTGCTGTCTAGTCCAAGGTTGCCGGTTCTGTGCCAGAGAAGGTCCTACCACATCCAAGATAAGAAGCATCACTCCGACCGCATCAATGCTGCCAATATACAATGTTGGGCGGCGGGCAGGGCCACCCAGGATTGAGACTGCGTATGTCAACACTACCAAAGAGGTCCAGGATTTAAAAACCATACCTGGCTTCTTACTCGAATGTCAGACCATGAGAACCAGTCAATCCCCAGTTGGATTGGGTTAATCCGCAGAGACATTGCAGTGGTCTTGGACACTAAGCTACCTGCCCACTATCAATGTTCCCACAACAGAAATGTCCACCGTTAATGAAGTCTTGGAGCAAACACATGTCATCATGCAGTCTTTACAGCTTAACAAATTGTGTGCGTGTTTGATAAAGCACCCTATGAAGAGGGTTCAGGATACAGGACTTAGATCTATGTATGGAATCAAGTGTCATCGCAGAAGGATCAGTGTCAGAGCTGATGGACAGCAAGAGGTACAACAGAGCAGTGAGACTAGACAAGCTCATGTATTAAGCACTGATGAGGCTTGCCTGGAAAGACTTCTTTCAATGGCTAAAGGAAAACCATTCAAGGGGCCTTTACCATCTGGATGGAATACTGAAGAACATTAACAACTTCATCAGCAATGTGTCTCAGGGACTCTTTTAAGAGCTGATGGAGAGTGAATCATGCACACATATCCTTAAACTCTTTCAAGTTTATCTTGAAACCCTTAGAGATGAAAACAACCTCTCGGCATTCTGGAAGAATGGAAGACGCCACAGCACATGGAGAAGCTCGAGGGCAAGGAGCTGTATGTCACCTGTGAGCAGCTCTGCTTCAAGATCACAAAAGAGCAGTGGAAAGAGGCTCCTGAGCTTAAGTCAAGTCAAGAAGAATCAGGCACACGCCTCCTTCCCTATAAACTTAATGCAGCAGAATCTGGGTACAAGTCTATCACCATCACTGCAGAGGATACAGACGGCATGGTCCTGTGTCTGGGCATGGGCCATAAAATCCCATCTCACCTTTTTCAGAAGTGCGGGACGAAGAACCGGACAAGATTCCTGGACATCACCACACTGAGCCGTACACTGGGAGGCAGCGTGTGTGATTCATTGATTGGTATGCATGCCTTTACAGGCTGTTATACCGTCAGTGTATTTGCTGGTCGGGGGAAGATGACGACCCTCAAGCAGGTGAAGATAGACAAGACATACCAGAATGCTTTCCAGGAACTTGGCCGGTCATTATAAGTGTCTCCTGAACTCTTTGAGAAGCTACAGGAAATAATCTGCCACATCTACCTGCCATCTACCCACACAACTGAGGTGAGCAAGCTCCGGTATGAGCTGTTCTGTGCAAGACGTGGAGAGGTGGAGTCCAATCAACTCCCTCCTTCTAAGGACTGCCTCTTCATGCATGCACTGTGTACAAACTACCAGGCTGTGATCTGGAGAAGTCTGCAGAGCCAGCCATTTGTTGTGAACCCAATAGACTGCGGCTGGATGACAGATGAGAACGGCAAGCTTGTTATCAAGCAGATGCAAGGCTCACCAGCACCAGATGCTGTTATGCAACTACTGTCCTGCAAGTGTGTGCGGTTATGCGAACTCCCTAAGTGCACTTGCCTCAGCAATAGCCTGAAGTGCACGGGCATGTGCAGGTTATAGACATGCCAAAACAAGGCTAGTGAAGAAGAAGAGCCGGTAGCACAACAGATTCCGAGTGTGATGTAAAAGAGGAGTAATTTTGCCATCAGTAATAAATAGTATGTACAAGCCCATGTCATGCTTAGTGTGTATTTACAGGACTTGTATTGAATGTGACACTTACTATATGCATTATAGTGACATTTAGGCATTCCTGTCCCCAAATTTGACATTTTAAAAACTATCGAAATTTTCAGTAGGGTATGTCTATTCAAGAAGTGATAACAACCACTAAGCTACCAGTGTGCATATCAACCCCTAAACTAGAGACATATAGCGAGCTACAAACACCTAAGAGAATTAGTCACCCCGGGTGGTACTGATATTCAAAAATTCGGGTATTGGCTCACGGACTAAAACCTTTTACATCGATAAACTTTAATAATTTATCAGACCAGGAATGATTCCAGGTATTTATTTCGTCTCTATGCGCAAATCTGCCGCGGTTTTTGTGAGTTGATGTATAAAATAAGATTTCCGTTAAAAAAAATCTTTGTGTCTCAAATGTTGTTGTATGCAACCGATGTTTATCTGTCAATTAAAACTTAATTGAAACGTAGGTGTCGACTTTATATTGTTTCGAATTCACACTTTAATAACGGCCAATCAGAGCAAAGCGAGTTCGGCGATTCATTCGGCTAGTCAATAATTTGATAATCCGAGCCCGAACGACTATAGATCGACGACATCTGAGGCTCTGGCGTCGAGTGATGGCCGTCTGCTAGTAGTATCTGGAAAGCGAGAATCTATCATGTACAGAAAGACAACTTCAAGGAGTGCTGATAACAATGCTGCTTTTGAACATGTACAATCGCCATTCTTTTGTGTGTTTTCGGGCCAAACTTTTCCCGACTTCGTATGCAATTTTTTAACTGTTCTTTCTGAGTGTAGGAAGTAAATACTTTTTAATCTTCAGGGTATCAGAAATAGCTACAGTTTACGAGGATAATTTACTGCGAGCCAGAAAATGTTAGGCACGATTTTGGTGGGCTCTATGCAGAAGTCATCTTTGTTCAACAATGACCAAGCAACAACACAACAGCAACAACACTTGGAGCTTTGCTTTTTCAGCAATGGCCTTTCCAATAGTATCTAAACTTTAACTTGTTGTCACCGACGTCTGTCCTTTTAACAATCTCTCCATCATCATCAGCAGCAGCAACAGCAGTTCATCGTTAACATCTATACACGCTATCATAGTCGTTTTCACGGTTAACATATTCAAACTAGTATTCATGTAACTCCCCGTTGTTGACATGTTTTTTTTTCTTTTTTTTTTTTTTTACTACTACAATTCATGTTGCATTAGGAGACGAGTTATTGCCAGACACAATCAAATATTTTTTCCTGTTCAAATGGAAGCAATAACAAACTGAAGTGTTTAATATCCGTTTTGGGTCATAGAAAGGATATCAATAAAAACAACACCCTGAAAGTCAACAATGACACAGAAGAGTGTATGCATTATATAATTTTAAAAGGATATTAAGAAATAGAAACCACGTGAAGAGGGAAAGATAAGCAAGTTAATGGTGGTAAAAATGATAATATTGTGGCTAGGGGTAAATAAGCATTTTAGGAACAAAGCTAAGCTAAAGTGTTAAGGCGTTGATATGAAACCGGATAATGTGAATGTCTTTGAATAAAAGCAATTGAGGAATTAATATTTCTTCAATCGAAGAGAGGGTGAAATATTCAATTATATGGTTGAGCTGGTCGCAGGAAGGGTGTCAAATTTTAAGAACAATGTCATCGGATATATATATATATATGTGTGTGTGTGTGTGTGTGTGTGTGTGTGTGTGTGTGTGTGTGTGTGTGTGTGTGTGTGTAATTTATTATGACTTTTGGGACACAGTTGATAGGGGTGTGCGATCAAAATGTGAGATATATTCAATTTAATTTTGCTTTATGCAAAGGGGTTAAACAGAGAGTGTAAGCGCTTCTGAAAATTTAAACAATTCTATTTTTTTTCAAATTTTTCATAATAGGTATTATTTTAAGTGTTTAGAAAAATGTAAAAATTAGTTTATCCTTTAATTAAGGATATATTTCAGAAGTTGGAGTGAACGTTAATAAAAATTAACAAAATAGTTATCGTATCCGAATTGTATTTATTCCATAACTAGCGGAGGATGCTTGGCTTTGCTCGATCGTAAAACACGCTTAAATATATTTTAATTCATGCGGATTTCGTATTCATTACAGAACCAGTTTATCTATTGAAGATTATATTGTGCCTTATATATAGTATAGATTTAAAAAAAAAATGCTTGCGTGCCATCAGCTAGAATCAAACCCGAAACATTTAGCGTCCAGTCACATTCGCTACCTTTTGGACTGTCGACAGATTTTAAAAAATAAGCCACTTCCAGATATGAATGAATTTGCGTATGCGCAAAAGTAATAAAATATGTCGGCAAGTTGAAATGAACATTTCGTATTTCAGCTCCTCCCTAATAATTGCTTTCTTAATAACATTATTCTTTCAGCACAGTAACATAAGTTCATAAGTACCACCTTTATCATAATATTCTGATAAATATTTTTCTTCTTGTTAGTAAATAGCTCACAGTGTTTCTAATGTTTGGCAGAATTTGCAAAAGCCACTGATCTCATTGAACTAGTCTTTCTATATAAACTAAATTTGAAAACAAAAATGATTAGTTGCTGTCGCTGTTTATTTATCAAAATAGGATTTAACGAAAGAAAATAAAACTTTTATTTTTTAAATAAATGAACGAAATCCGATTTTATTTTATTTTTACTATTTTCATTTATTCATTTCATTAGATTATGTTTCCAGAAGCGAGAAATAATAAAAAACAAAGCAAAAAATGCGTTTAAAATCTGGTTTTAAAAAAATGATTGTATTAACAAAGTTAGTGAGAAACCGTCTTTATATTATATGTAGAAAAAGGAACAAATTTCGAATGAGTGTCTAATCGGGTCAAGTAAAAAATTATCATAATCAAGATGGCTGCCATAAGTTAAGTTCACAGAAAAGTTAGTTTCATGATTACGCGTGGAATAAGTATTTAATTATGTCACTAAAAGTATTATATGAATTGTGTTATTATTTGTTACAAATAGAAAAAGTAAACCTATTTTATCGATCACTAAACGATGCTGCATTGTTTTCTTTCGCATAAAAACTTGTAGTTCAAGTATAAAATTAGTTTAAAATGAATTTTATTTGATGATGTATAAATAGAAAATAAGTATAATTAAAAATAAAATAAAAGGAAATGGATTCTTGTTAGGATTCGAACATTTTCAGTTCTGACCCGTTCAGTCCGGTTCTCCCGAACTCCACCCCTACCATCTTGACTGCTGGTCTTATATTACTTCATTCCAGTGTATAGCTTCATTGATATGCAAATTGCATCAAACTACATCTCCCACCCTCCGATCCTTGGAGAGCACCCCATAAACTTAAAACGCTGCTAGTTTCTTTACTAGCCCCCTCAGATTTAGATCTACTAGCCCACCATGCACGGCTAAGCACACAGCTGGCCCTCACTAAAACGTGACGATTCCTTCTTTATACAACACAACCGAATCACATTTCCAATTCTTCATTTACAAAACGACGACTTTTTAAATACAAGTCGGCCGAACCGAATTGTAAGTTCTTTTAACAGCGACGACTTTTTTTTTCAAAAACAAACAAAAACTCCGACTCGAATTGTACTTTCCTTAAAATAACTCTTTCGTTTAAAAAGCGACAACTATTTTTTTCCGCAAATGCAACCGAATTTCATTTTAAATCCCTCATTTAAAAACGACGACTTTTTAATGCATACAAGTCGACCGAATCGCATTCTACCACGTTCATTTCACGAGAAATATTAAAACAGAAAATCCAACGAATCCCATTTGGAAGACCAAACAAAATATATACAAAAAAAGTCCAACTCGCTTCTTTGTCGTCGTATCTTCAAGTCTCTGACCACAACTCGTTTAAGTTTTCCCTTTCTCAACGCTTTAAATTATTAAATTCGACGCAAATCATTATAATCTTTCCATTTTTCAAAGCTTTCAATTTTTTTTTTTTAATTCGACGCGTGCCATTTAATATACTCATTCTTTCGATACTTTCAATTTTTGTAGTTTTACGCAACTCATTTAATCTTTTCCTTCCTCGAGGCTTTCAAATCTCGACGTGACTCGTTTAATCTTTCGCTTTCAAATTTCGTCTCGGTCGCGGCGACGTTATTTTTCAGGCCGAAATAGCTTCTAATTAAAAAAAAAAATGGATTCTTGTCAGCATTCGAACATTCTCAGTTCTGACCCGTTCAGTTCGATTCTTCTGAACTCCACCTCCGCCATCCTGACTGCCGGCCTTATATCACTCCATTCCAGTGTGTAGCCTTATTGATATGCAAATTACATCAAATTACAAGTATCTAAAATGTAGATTTCGTTTATTATTTTATTTTAATAATATGAAAAAAAAATGGTTAATGGTTATTTTAATGTAATGGCATTAAATTAGGACGCTATTTGCGATATTCAATTTTTACAAACGTGAAGAGTTTAATGAAAATTGTTTGATTATCCAATTAAAATTTGGAGTTAATTTCAGAAAGTGCATGTTACAGAAACAATTATCGGACCAGATGGAATATATAATTGGTGAAACCGATTGGAATTTTTATCATTTGTAAATATCACAGACTGATATTATCTGCAATGTACTGACTGTTTAGAATAAAATATTGATTTTATAAGGAAGAATATATCGATGACAAAAGTCGAGAATCCGACTAAAGTTACTTTATTTTTATATACATGTGTGTGTGTGTGTGTGTGTGTGTGTGTGTGTGTGTGTGTGTGTGTGTGTGTGTGTGTGTAAAGAAACAAACCAAGTTATGCGTTCATCAACATTTCGTCTTTATTTCGAGACTTCTTCTGGATGAATAAAATTAAGAAAATAAAAACCCAGTACAAATATTTTTAAAATATTTTTTTGATGTGATAAAATGTATGACCCTTTTCCATTTCACAAACGGAAAAGTCGTCGGAAATTCAAGCGAGTAAGATTTTTTATAACGTCATATTGCTGTTAATATATTTAAAAAGATATGATACAATTTATATTCTTATTGGAACAGATATGTCCATTATAATTCGAATATGGATGTGTAACTGAAAGAAAATGAGTGTATTTTTGTTATGTAATTTATTGATTGATTATATATATTAATTATTATAGGAGGTGTTTTCTATAGTGTGAGAATGTTAACATGTGTTTAAAATTAAATTATGTTCTTTTAATAGAAGTGTACTTATTAATGGCGATACATTATAGAAACCTCCACATTGTTTATGTGTTGTTAAATTTACGATAAGCGCTGATTCAAGAAGTCTCCGTGGAGGTTTATTTGAAATAAATTTAACTATGTTAACTTGTTTGAAGTCAAAAGTATGATTATGCTGCAATGAATGAGAGAATAATGCATTTAGAGAATTGCTATTTCTTATATATCTTTTATGTTCATTTAGCCTTTTCTTTACTCTGCGTTAGGTTTCACTAACGTATATGTTAGCAATTTTGGCAAGGAACAGTGTATATTCCTGCATTGGAATCTGGTTTGTTTTAAAGAGGTTTTATTGTTTTCACACTATAGAAAACACCTTTTATAATAATTAATACATATAATCAGTCAATAAATTGCATAACAAAAGTACATTCATTTCTTTTCCGTTACACATCCAAATATGAATTATAGCGGACATATTTGTTTAAAAAATTAATTTCATCATATCTTGTTTAATATATTAAAGGCTATCTGACGCTATATAAAAATCTTACTCTCTTTCACAAGCCTATGCCTCCCACCTTTTTTTGAATTTCCAACGATTTTTTTTTTCCGTTTGTGAAATCAAATAGGGCCATACATTTCATTAGATCAAAAATATATTTTCAAATATTTGTATTGATGTTTTATTTTCTTAATTTTATTCTTCCAGGGGAAGTCTCAAAATGAAGGCGAAACATGACGAACATATAACTTGGTTTGTTCTTTTTTTATTTCTCTATTTCGTCGGAACACTATTTCCATTATATATATATATATATATATATATATATATATATATATATATATATATATATATATATATATATATATATATATATATATATATATATATATATATATATATACGGATTTATTTTCTGGTATCTTTTTCATGCATGTTTATGTTCAAGTTTGATTGATGGCATCTCATTATAAAATAAGTATCAAATTTTTTGCTTTTTATTTATATTTTCTCTCTCTCTCTCTCACTCTCTTCCTCTCTCTCTCTCTCTCACTCTCTCTCTCTCTTTCCTTTCTTTTTCTCATGCCCTAGCGCATTTTTCTTCTCTCATAACGGATTGCCATTGATACATGTTAATAAACATTTTGATAACTGCTGATTAAACGCACATGCGTGTGCGCGCATGCGCATTGGTGTGTGCCTGCGTGAACAAAAACAATGTTTTCGTTTTCGACAAAGGCCAAACTTGGCAATTGTAATTTAATTTATCTCCTGCTTCCACTAACTGTAATGTATGCCGATTTATATTTTAGTTTCAATTACTTTTATGTTTCTTTTTCTGGACGAGAATAAGACACGATCTCCCATAATTTTCAAGGTTTTTTTTTTGCGTAGGCCTCCGTTTGCGTGCACATAGAGAAAAGGAGAAGGAGAAAGAAAGGCAGAGGGGGAGAAACAGAGAAAGATTATGCATGTATATGTCTTTTACGTGCCAGTTTTTGTTTAGAAATAAAATACAAGAAAATAGCTAATTCGTTTCCTAACCGGCCTTGTTATAAAATTGCAAATGTTACCGTGTTTATGCGATTCCAAATGTTTCGACAAATACATAAACGCACAGACGAATATTCTAAAAGTTCAGCACCACCTCTCTCTCTCTCTCTCTCTCTCTCTCTCTCTCTCTCTCTCTCGTAATCCAACTCCAATCGAAGCCCGGCAGTACATGTTGCCCTCACGGCATGGGAATGTCCCTATATCACATTATTTTTTTGGTTTTCCTTTTTATTCCGATCCTTACGGAAAAGAAGGGTATCATGTTAAAAAATAGCCATATATGGCAACGAACAACGGGCTCAATCAATGTTTTTTGCTTAAGATTTTTTTTATAATTCTGAAAAATGCTAAATGTTTAATGCGTTTTAGACATTTTTATGATTCCATTTCCTTTTCAATATATAAAATACATAAGTGTGTGTGTGTTTTGTATTTTCTTTTTTTTTTAATATATGGTGCTATTGGATTGGTGCTATAAACTGATGTGACCCCTGTTCTCAGTTTAACATACGCCCCACCTCCACTTAAAGATTACTTTTTTAAATCAACCAATGTCTTATTTTTTTTTATTATTTAGAAAAAAAAATCAGAGAATTTGGATGAGTTATGATGATTTTACATTTTTTTAATATTTCATCAGAATTTTCATATGAAACATCATATCGATTTTCAAAAGTAGATACGCATTAATGTTTTAGTTTATAAAAAAATGTAATCTGTTGTTTGTGGGTGCTATTAAATATATATATATATATATATATATATATATATATGTTTATTAGGCAACCTTTTATTTCAAGAGACAACACATAAGGTGCTGTTGAAACCATACGTTCGTGAGATGGAAGCAGTAAGCGTGAGTTAACTCGATCGAAAGGTTCTAATGTAAATGGCTATAGCTCTGAATCTTGGAATTTAGAAAAGTAGACATTTTAATTTAGGCAGCCTCATAACTCTTGCTTTCCTTATTCTTCCCATTAGTCTTCACATTCCATCAGCGTATTTCTGACAAAGGAAGAAAAATTGCTGTTTTCTGCGTCAGAATGTATTCATGTAACGCTTATTGTTAACTAGTTTTTGATCTTTAAGTAGTGGTAGTTTTTAGCTACTTACATCAAATGGCTTCATGGCTTGTTTGAAATTTCCATTAAAAATTTTTACCTGAAAAGATTTTGTCGCTTTACTTGGAAAATAAATTAAATAGAAACTGTTGGTTCTATGTGAAACTGTTTCCTCGGATAATTTCACGATTAAATCGCACTCTACCTTGATATTCAAACCTGACCATCAAGATCGTCATAGATATGGAATATGTGCCCACATTATGGATGGATTTCCATGTGGAAAGGACATCTCTAAAGTTCCTAAATAGCGTTGTGTGTGGTTCAGAGTAGCACTTACAACCGCATTCATAGCTGTCCTCTATCGCCGTCATAACGATGATGAGATTATCTCTGGAAAAAAAAAAACAATATATCCTAGTTTATATTTTTGTTTGATTTTTTAGATAAGAATTGATTATTCGTATTCTGCGGAATTTCGGAAGCTGCACGGAATTTCGAACGGAACCATTTATTTAATCCAAGGGTGTAGCATGTTCTCGTTGTGTCAACCATAATTGGATCTTAAGTAATTTGCAATTGTATTTTGGAGTGTTGCTCGCACTGATGCGTTGAACCTTCAGCTTCCAGAAGAATGTAATTTACAATTGAATTCTACCAGTACTTTATCTGCTACACTACAGGTCCTTATAATGGTTTTATCGTCACATCTAAGAAAAAAACTGAATTTTCTTAAAATAAATAGAAAAGACGATTAGATGTATTTACTATGTTTTAGTCTTAGCTGTAGTTTAAGTATAAATAATTTAAATTTTACATTTACACGATTACATTTACGCGTCTTTTATTGGTATCTTTTTTTCTACTTATTTTTTGTTATGCATTAGCTGGAAAAAATGCTCATAAAGGTATCCTCCAATACGCTCACAGCTAAATAACTGCATTTTAGATAGCCAGCAGAATCCGAAAAGAGTCTAAGAAATTTTTGCTCTTATCCATTTGAATTACTTATAGATATTAATCATGGTGTTGTTGTTTTTATTTTTTTCATTCTTGAATTTATAAAACAAAATAATTTTAAAGGTGGACGATGGAAAAGTTAAAGGACATGATAAGTAATAAGTAAGTTATTTTCTAACTACCTGTAAATATGACCGTTTGGGAAAATGACTCAGCTTGAATAAAATATGAGAATTTAAAATATTGAATTAAACAGATTGATAATTTGTGGTAAACATGTATCAAGTAGTTGCAGGTGGGGTCACTATTTTGGATTTATGTGTGCCGCTTGTGTTTCTATTGATATAATGTATTTTGCAGAGGGGAAAGTCATATTTATTCTATTAATATAAAATCATATTTATTCTATTAATATAAAATTATATTTATTCTATTAATATAGAATCATATCTATTCTATTAATATAAAATTATATTTATTTTATTAATATAAAATTATATTTATTCTATTAATATAAAATTATATTTATTCTATTAATATAGAATAATATCAATTCTATTAATATAAAATTATATTTATTCTATTAATATAAAATCATATCTATTCTATTAATATGAAATCATATTTATTCTATTAATATGAAATCATATTTATTCTATTAATATAAAATCATATTTATTCTATTAATATAAAATTATATTTATTCTATTAATATAAAATCATATTTATTCTATTAATATAAAATTATATTTATTCTATTAATATAAAATCATATCTATTCTATTAATATAAAATCATATTTATTCTATTAATATAAAATCATATTTATTCTATTAATATAAAATTATATTTATTCTATTAATATAAAATCATATTTATTCTATTAATATAAAATCATATTTATTCTATTAATATGAAATCATATTTATTCTATTAATATAGAATAATATCAATTCTATTAATATAAAATTATATTTATTCTATTAATATAAAATCATATTTATTCTATTAATATAAAATTATATTTATTCTATTAATATAAAATCATATTTATTCTATTAATATAAAATCATATTTATTCTATTAATATAAAATCATATTTGTTCTATTAATATAAAATCATATTTATTCTATTAATATAGAATCATATCAATTCTATTAATATAAAATTATATTTATTCTATTAATATAAAATTATATTTATTCTATTAATATAAAATTATATTTATTCTATTAATATAAAATCATATTTAGTCTATTAATATAGAATTATACTTATTCTATTAATATAAAATCATATTTATTCTATTAATATAGAATGATATCTATTCTATTAATATAAAATTATATTTATTCTATTAATATAAAATTATATTTATTCTATTAATATAAAATCATATTTATTCTATTAATATAAAATTATATTTATTCTATTAATATAAAATCATATTTATTCTATTAATATAAAATCATATTTATTCTATTAATATAAAATTATATTTATTCTATTAATATAAAATGATATTTATTCTATTAATATAAAATGATATTAATTCTATTTATATAAAATTATGTTTATTCTATTAATATAAAATCATATTTATTCTATTAATATAAAATGATATTTATTCTATTAATATGAAATCATATTTATTCTATTAATATAAAATTATTTTTATTCTATTAATATAAAATCATATTTATTCTATATAATAAAAACGTCCAAATTTTCAGTATCATTCTTATATCTATATAACGAAGACACTGAAAATTTTAACGTCTTTATTATTTAATAATCAAAAAAAAGAGCATTATCGCAACAAAATACTTGTTTTTGTACTTTATTTCCTTTGTTTCGAGAAACTATTCTCTTGGAATAAAAGCAGTTTTATATAAAGTAAAATTTAACCATTATATTTTAAGGAAACCAATGCTTTATTTAAAGAATAAAGGAATATTTTGTGCAAAAAAAATGCATTTTAATTTGATTATTAAGTAAAATAGAAATTAAATTGGAATTAAAATGAAAAATAAATAGAAATTAAAAGATGCTTATAATTGAAATGCTTTTGTTAATTATAACTAAAAACCCACATCTTCGCATCACTGTACGTTTCTATATAAACTGATCTGTGTAACGCGGTGACTAAGCTCGACCCCGTTTCTATGGTAACTGGTAAGAACTGGTATTTACTCACGCAAAGAAACGTCGTAAGAGTTTCTATCGTATACGAAGCAAATGTATACTCATCCTTCCTCTTTGCTCTACGGTTAGGCATTGTTATGGTAAGATGTAAAAGTTCCGAACTTGATATTTAAAATAAGTGTATGTTTTGTACTGTTGTAATTTAGTTGATTAAAGTGCATCCTTCCACAAGTTTGTTTCGTCATATGCAGACGCGACAGCAAGTAGAACAAAAACATAAATCTCCGTGCAAAATAAACACAAAATTGTTGGTACTCTTTATGAAGTATGAGTTTGAAACAAAAAAAAATGTAGGAGACGTTTTATTATGTATATTTTAAAAACATTATGAACATGAATGATCTGAATGTCTATGTATTAATAATTAATTGAAAAAAAATTTTGATAAATCTATGTTATTAACTGCGTTATTGGGGAGAACTATGAAGTGAGCGAACAGACGGTGCAATCTGAAATAGTTACCTTATGGAAATTTATACCGTATTCTATTTATTACGTTTTATGTCAAAAGATGAGATCTTGTTACTGTGGAAGGGTTGCCACTTATATAAAATTAATAAAATTCATTTAAAATTCATTTTGTCGAGAGGGTTATTCATCCAAATAAAATATAATCATCGAAATAAACTCAATATCTGACATCTTAAATTATTTAACAGTCGACCTCAATAGAACGACAATGGAATAAAAGAAAAGACGTAACATATCATTGTCACATAACAACAACTAATATATCATTGTCGTAACATATCATTGTCACATAACAACAACTAATATATCATTGTCGTAACATATCATTGTCACATAACAACAACTAAAAGTCGTTGTTATATGATTCGAAAAATGTTGACGTAGATTCTCATGTTTTAAAGAAAATTTCAGTTATTAATAAACAGGGGATTTTTGAAAGGAAGTTTTTGTCCGCAAATTTGAACAGTCTGTTTTGTTTTATGGTACATCTAATTTTTTCGGATTATTGCTTTGTTTGTTTTGTTTTACAGCAAACCAACGTTTTGGGGTTAGTTAAGGCCGACTATAGTAAGTTTGGAAAAAGGTTTTATTCTGCAAGTTTTTTTTATTTTTCAAATATTTATTCAAATATCATTTGGTTTGATTGTTTTCTACAAAAGCTTTTTCTCTTTGCTGAACATGATTGAGTTTTGCAAAGACAAATGAAAAAAGTAATAGCATAAATGTTTGGTGCAATTTTTGGTTAGAAAGCCAGTATCTTCGGATAGCCTGATCTGGTAGCAAGTCCTAACAAGTATTACCACTGTGAGCCAAAATGAACCAAGAAGCAATGGTAACTAAGGGGCAGCTCCACATTCTCCACGACCCCAACAAGAGACCTTACTATTGGATGTCTTTTAAGATCTTACCGATTCAACTCTATTAAAAACGACTTTGTGTAAAATGTTGCTCTCGTGGGGAATCATATCAATTGAAATTTGAGAATACATAGAAGAGCTAATCTTAGATTAGACTGTTCAGACCATAATATTTTGGGAACAACTAAAATGATCGTATCACTAAAGAAAAATACTACCTTTGTATGAAAAGCAACGAAATATATTTAAGTTAGCTATACTGTGGGTATAGGCTGGTGAAAGTGTCCGAGTGAAGAAAAGAATAAAATAAGAAAGACTACTGTCGCTTTGCTTCGAGCTACATTATTTCCATTTCTTTGTTTGGTTGTTCATTGGACTAATGCAAGAAAGAAGAGATTGACGTCTTTTGTGGCTGGTGTCAGGGAACTTTCTGGTTACTGCTCGCAATGCCCAAAGGGGTGAAGTAATCCTTCAAGGAATGGTTGAAATAAACACGCTCTGGAAATTGATTGGTTTCACCAAATCAACATAAACTGCTCCCGTCGAGGAAAAATAAATATTAAGTTTATGACTGCTTGAGACTGTTTGAGACTTTCCCTGCACCAAAAATTTAATAAACACTTTCTTTCCCCATCCATCGGGTGAAGACTATGATTTTCGTTGAATTAACAAATATTTTTGAGACGTTCCTTCGCCTTGATAAAATGTGAGGAAATTTATCCTTTTATCTGCAAACAACCGGAGTTAGAAGGTTCGGGATAGTGAACTGATTATTATTGTTGATGATTGAAAATACGTCTGATGAGAAGAAAAAAGAAAGACTACTAAAACTAACCATTTGAGGTTTCAAAGTCGTCGGGGTTTTCTATGTAATACACACCACATAATGTAAAGAATTTGTAACTGACAAATCATTTGAAAATGGTGTATAGTCATGAAGACTAGTACTTAAAGAATAAAAGAGATCTCAGTGCTCTTCTTTTTTTAGGGTTAAGACACGCTGGTCCTGCTTAACACATATGACATTGTTCTCACTGTTAATTTTTTTTTTTTTTTTTTTTTTTGCGGACTATTATTCTCATCTTTATTAGTTGTTGTTTCACGACGTTTCGGCCAATTATTCCTCTGGCCTTCGTCAGGTGGTAACTGCGACGGGATAGGAACTTCGAATCTCCTAACTGCATCCACTGCAATTAATGCCATCCGTAGTTGTTGTCGTCTCACCACGTTTTGGCCAAGTAAGCCTCTAGTCGGCTTTGGGTAGGATTGAAACCGCTATCTTCAGACAATGCTCATCTGGAACCGTAGTGATTAAACATCTCTATCAACTGCGCCACGGGCCCCAAAGGGCGATTAAGGTTGGGTTTTTTTATCTTATAAATCCACGTTTGTTTATTATCTGATCTTCCATGGTCGGGTTCGTACCGAATGGTATATATATTATTTTTTAATTGGAATCCATTATTGAGATGAGTATTATTTATATTAATTTTTATTTATTGCGGACTATTATTCTCATCTTTATTAGTTGTGATGAGAATAATAGTAAGCAAAAAAAAAAAAAAATTATTACATATGTCAACGACTGATAGTATAGTGAGAAGCTCTCGAATATAATGATACCAATTATCATAATGCCTCTAATAAACAATAACATTTTGTATATATAAACAAGTCCTACACAGCCTTCCTGGAAGTGTGTCGCGATGTGTCAGCTCACCACTATTAAGTAGTTCAAACAGCCCTTTTAAGGCTAACTATAATTGCAATTTTAGCATGATACATGGTCTCGTCAGCCAAATCGTTGCAAAGCAACAGTGATACGCTACTAATGGGCAGATTAGTGATTACTCCAAGTTTTAATTGGTTGCTCACTACATTCGATTTAAAGACGACACAATGTTGTCATGAATCCCTTGTGCTTCAATAAATTCGCCAGTGCATTTTGCTGAAATCAAATATCTTTAAAAGTTTTTTTCCTTCGTGTTATTCTATGCCATACACAAAACTATCAAATACGAGTGATATGTACCGTTCTTTATATATATATATATATATATATATATATATATATATATATATATATATATATATAGTAATTTATAAAATATATATGGCGATTAAGCTACACTGAATATTCGGCGTTTCATCCACTCTAGGATTCGTCAGGCTTATGCGCGAATACTGTGGTTGATCCTAGAGTGGATGAAACGTCAAATATTCAGTGTAGCTTAATCGCCATGGATATTTTATAAATTACTAACTAGCTCTACCTACCTATTGAGCACTTTTGAAGTAAATACTTAAAGTTTACGCATAAATCTATACTTTCGTATATTAGTTTTATGTGAGTAAATGAAGTAGTTATATATATATACATATATATATACATATATATATATATATATATATATATATATATATATATATATATATATATCCACACGAATGATGAAATAAGTCCCCAAAGCAGTCGACTGGCGAGCTAAAATTCGAATCAACACTAGACACTAGTTTGGCTTGGCATAGTTCACGTTCTGATTTTACTCTGTCATAAGTCAGTGTTACCTCGTCCGCCAGGGAAGCCATGTCGTGTTCAGTAGAGATTCATACTTTGACGAGAAGAGAATGAATATTACCGACATATTGACGAGATTGATTGCTTTATTGTTTGCTTGTCATGTTTCTTTGGATATCATACATTTAACGATCATCTCATAAAAATCTTTAAAAAATAAATATGTTGCATTGAGAGTTGCACTATGAATTCAGTAACAGTCTGCAAATGAAATGTTGTTCAATATATTATTTCCCTACAATTCTCCATCACTCACATTTTTAGTACTATATTACATTCATGTAACGTTATTTTGAAGTAACACCCGCGCAATACTGTATGGAATTTTTTTATTAGATCTGATAACTTATTCTTAAAATATATTTCCCTGTTAGCAAAAAAAAATAACAGTGATCAACAACAAATTTGTTTGCGGTTATGACGAATCTGATGCGTTGAATACAACAATCACATTGGTTTTGCTCAATCAGGTCAAGTTTTTGAGTTATAGCCACGTCGTTTATTACGTTTTTGTTCTTATGTACGCATGTGTAGAGAATTTAAGAAGAACTCGGTGAGGGTAAAATGTCATTTTTTGATTAGAAATTATCATTTTAATGACACGAAGTATTTAGGTCTTATAGTTCTGGGTGATTATGTTGAAAAGGGGTCAGTTTGAAGTTATAAAATCTCGAAATTTTCCAAAAATTGGTGATCAGAATACACGATAAAGGACAGACCTGTGCATGCGGAATTGGTACCTTGCAAAGAAAGGAACGTCATCAACGACCCTTTGGTAGACGGACACAGAATACTCTTCCAACCTCTTCACATCAAGCTAGCTTTAATCAAACAGTTCACCAAGGCTCTGGATAAGGATGGTGACTGCTTCACTTGTGCCAGGATTGACCTTGGAGAAGTTGAAAGCTGAAATATTTGACGCTCTTGACATTTGGCAGCTCATCAGAGATCCAGAGTTTGAAAACTCAATGAATGAAGTGGAACTGGAAGCGTGGAGGGCATTTGTTCTGATAATGAAAAACTTGACAACAAGGCCAGAAACTACGCAGAACCTGTCAACAACATGCTAACTGCTCTCAGGAACCTGGGCTGCAACATGAGTGTCATGATACACTACCTATTTTCACTTATGGACCAGTTTGCTGAAAACCGTAGTTCAATGAGTGACTGGCAGGGAGAGAGATCCCATAAGGACCTGAAAGAGATAGAGATGTGGTATCAAGAGTTATGAGACGCCGTCATGATGGTTGACTACTTTTGGAATGTGAAGAGAGATCTCCCTGCCGCCGAGCATTCCATGAGTTCGAAGAAATGAAGTTTTAACAATGGTGAAACAACATGCAATTTGCGTGTACTTACCTTTATCAATGCACACTATTCAGTTTACAGCAACCGATGTTTCTATCAGGCAATCAATATATGTTGTTGGCAAAACATTGTTCTCTTAAAAACATATTTCGGATATGTGTTGACATAAATCAGCTGACAAAAATGTAATCGATTTTGTCACCAGATCTGTTTTTTGTTTGTTTTTATTTTTTTATTTATTTTTTTTTTTTTTCAAATCAATTTACTACAAAACCTGACCTAATGGAGAGAAACGGGTGCTATTTCATAATTCAGCAGTATAAAATACCCTAAATCAGTTGTGGAAATCTAGACAATGTTCAAAATATTACAAATTTTTGCCCAGTCTAATCAATTGGCTTTGAAAATTTGCTTTGCCAATAACTTTCTAGATGCACGAGAAATGTTTGTGTAATATCTATGATCGTTAAAGATAGATCATCATAATATTGTATAAATCTGAAGATTCTGTTGTTTGCCATTAGTTTCCCTGATATTTTTTTAATTAGAATTCTTTCTAGAAAGACATATCGAGAATTACGGGAGGGGTCAAGTGAAGACTGCTAACATCATAAGTGAAAATAAATTTTGTGGAACGAACTGGATTCGAACTGGGGACACCTAGGTCGTCAGTTAGTGTAATTAACCACTATATTACCGTCACATCCTGTTAAAAATAGATGAATTATTTTGAATGTTTCAGTTATGCCATTTCTCATTCATCCCTCTAGTAAAAGAGGTAACCACATTGTTTTATAATTACGAACTGAAAATGTTATTTATATAATTCTAAAACTCAGATCAGCTTGCTTGGGCGTTTAAACCGTTCACCTGGTTTATGATTTCGGGTTTCAAAAAGGTCGTCTGTTTGCCTATTTCCTGGGCGCGCTGTTTTAAGTCGATATTAAAAGCCATTGCTGTTATTCAAAGCAACAATATTTTTATTTAACTTATTTTAACATATTTTCCTTACAAATAAATGTAATTTAACCCCGTTCAGTTAAAAAAACTTATTTAAATATAAATATACAATATATAACTATAATCATATTTATACCATATTTACTGCTTTTAGTAGATCTATGAATTCTGACGATTTTTTTAGGCCTTACTTAAAAAAACTTTTCTTTTCAAGGTGTGGGGAGGAAGAATCTTGGTTTTAGTAGTGTTTTTAGTATGGGGCTCCTTAATTTTAATTAGTGCTTGCAGTAGTGCTCTAGGGGCTTCCTTGGATTTATTTCTTTTCACTCATGACTTTAAAAAAATATTTTCTCAAAATAATAAAAGGCAGTATAATCTAAAAATCACTTTTTATTTTGAATATTTTTCATCTTACCCTTTAAGGACAAACGGGTAGACTAGCATTTTAATTCTGTGATATTTTGATTACTTCTGTCGTTTTTTATGCCTTCCGATATCAACATTAGATTTCAATTTCAGTTTCTAAACACTAGAACGGCTCCCAGGGTGCCATACTTTATTTACTATTTAATAATAACTTTAAAACAACGTTCAGATATTTGCAACCAATCATTCCAGTTGTGATCAATACATGAGATAGAATATGATAGCAAGACCCAAATTGCTTTCCTGCTTTGCACTTTTTACTTTATTTTTCTTTAATATACAATCAACTTACAGAATATAAGTTGTAAGTAAACTTAAATTTCCAACTATCTTGTCGCTTGTCGATATCATAATTTATTTAGATCAATTTCTTTCGATAACGATCTAACATGTTAGTATCGTCAGTAAAACGTTTCAATTTCATGGTTTATATCACTGCATGTCATTCAGCGCCTAGTCGCTGTCTCCTAGTCACCCGAAAAATGCATTATCATCGCTTAGGCTTAAACAAAAGAAACGAAGCTTCTTCTGTCCGTGATTCTGGTCCATGATCAGCCTGTCAGAAAATGTAATGATGCCATATGCAAGCTTAAAGTCGCATTAGACAAACATTCAGACGATATATATATTTTGGAAATATCTTTTCCATGGCTTGTTATACTTTACTATTTTTGGCCGATAAAGTTAATTGATAAAGATCAAAAGCAAACGACCAGATACTGATCCATGACGCATACTGAAGAGCATATTGTTGTGATTCATAATAATTGTTCCCAAGTGTTACCTTAATAGTTTTATCTGTCAACACTCTTGCAGCATTTACCATGATGTTAGAATCATCATTTTTTATTAATAAACGATAAAATCGAATCCAAATATATAATAACTGTGCTATTCCTTTCTATCAAATATTTACTATCCAAAAATAGTTGATAATATTGATTGACCATGGACGATATCAGATTGATTTTAATTTCTATCGTCGCTTACAAAATATTATGTTTTCTATTCATTTTTTGCTTTTTACTTAAGGCGAAATAAATATTAGAGTAACTTGTCTATAATTACTTTTTAGATCGATGGAAATGTTTTATGCAGAGTGCTCCAATTTGCTTTTGCCTTTTTGTTATTTGGGTCAGAACTTATCGAGTGTCTTTTTTTTTACATGGGGGTCATCACTTATCAAGACCAGGAAGCCATTCGGGGATAAGGGTTATTGCGTGTACAGTAATCAATGGAATAGTATCGTAGTAATCGTTAGTAATGGAGATTTAATAAAGTGTCTTACTTAAGGGGGCGGTTCATCAGGAATTTGTTTATGTTGGACTTGAAGACATCCAAGTTGTAGTCAGGTGGGAAACAGGCGAACGAAAGAAAGTTCCACAGGCGTGCACTTCTAAGAAAGAAGTTTGTTCATGAAATCTACGTTTTGATTTAGGCACAGATAAAGAGTGGGGAAAATTATTGACAGTGGTTTCAGCTAGATGGGTGTTTTTCGTGAAATATTGACGAAGGGGGGGCAGAGATAGGAGCTCGGACGAGCACTTGCCATGGAAATAACGATAAACTAGAGACAGACTCGCAACGTCTCTTCTGTGGGAGAGAGGTTGCAGGGAAGAGAAAAGGGCATCCCCCACTAAGCCACGAAGCCTATTTTGTACTTTGTCAAGACAGGATAGGCTGTTTTTAGCAGCTCCAGTCCAGATGTGTCAGAAGTACTCCATCCTTGGGTGTACTTCGCTTTTATACAGATAGAGAATTGCATCAGTAGTGAAATACCTTCTGGAGCAATAGAAGGATCCCACCAATTTCCAAGCGACCTGCACAACAGATTTGATGTACGTATTCCATTTCAGATCAGGGGTAAAGATCAAATCCAGAAGTTTGTCAAAACATGGAGCCTCCCTAAGACGAGAGCCACCCATTTCAATTGATGCCAGATGGGGATCAGAGCGTTTATGATGTAAAGATAGGAGCTTGGTTTTAGATGCATTAAAAGTAACCAGCCACGTCTTCCCCCACTGAACCACACGCTCAAGATCAGAGGAGAGAGAACCAGAGAGAACTTTGTCATTTATGGCATTAGATGTGTTGCCATGGATGGTCGTGTCATCAACAAAGATGTTAACGAATGATTTAAGTATGTGTTTTGGGAGATCATTGATGTAGATAAGGAAGAGAGTTTGGACCAGGATGGACCCCTGAGGGACTCCAGCATTAATACTCTGGACCTCTGATTTCTGTCCATAAACCACTACTCTTATGAGCCTTATGTCACTCAAAGATGGTTAATGAGACAGTAATGATTGCAAATCGAAGGATGGGAAACACTATGGGATTAATAACATTGATTGATCAATGGAATAGATTAGGTTCGATTGCTCATGACGAGAATTTGTTTACATTCACAACAAGTTTGTAAATAGTAGAGAAGCAGATCTGCGGAATCGTGTGCCACAAGCAGGATGTCTTTATAAAAAAAGCTAAATTCATGAGCATTCCGCCTTATACGTTTTGTTGTGGTAGAAAGGTGAGTTCTTGCAGTGAATGTCTTCTAAAGAGGAATTAAAATCTTGAGCATTATTGAGCACCTTCCATGAATAACTATAGAGAATAGAGGAAAACTAGCAACATCTTTTAAAGGGTGTGGAGCGAAGAGATCGAACCATTAGATTTCCAAGTTGGTTGTGTAGTTTGCCCCCCCCCCCCAAAAAAAAGCGTGCTTAATTAGACAGCAATATTTCATCTTTCAACTTTGTTCATATCCAATACATTTCTTAAAGAGTTCGGGTATTACATTTATAAATTTACATTATTCTTAATATTTTTTTTAATATTCAGAATGTATTTCATTTATTTTCATATTTTACTAACATTAAACTTGGATACTAATATTTTTTTACAAGTCTTATCTTTAGTTCATTCGTCATGTTTGTAGTTGAATAGACTCTTTTGCTAGTGTTACGAAATCACGTATGGAGCAGCAGGATGACACATATGCAAATGACCAGGTCGAGGTGACGCCATGGCGGGTGAAGAACTCAGAGAAAATGAAAAAAAAAGAGGGGAAAGGCACGTGTGGACACGAAAGAGATCTTTAACCACGTGACCGCATAAAATGACTTTTTAGCACGTGTCGGTTCCACAGAAACTTTTAAAACAAGATGCAATCTGAACTTTTAACAAAATTGTCGAATGACCATGTGCTGTGCGACGAGCTGCAGACATTGCAGCTGGTTGTAACTGTAGGTTGGGAAAATGTTAATTAACTCAGAGAGGAAACGCAATTATGCTATCATATTGTTGCTGGTTTGAAAAATACCCGTCAGTCGTTTGTTGATGAAACGACCGTAAATAAATACCTTCTCTTTCAACTAAAAAAAAAACTTGAGTAGAATTTCTTCCCTCTGTTTCTTTGCGAGACTTTTGTATAAAACATCGGAGCCGTGTTAACATGTAACATGCACGTTACACTTGTGCACTAGTTGTTGAAAACGGTGTTTCTATTAAGATATAGGTGATGATTAGGTGAATGCAACAACAGACAGCGAAACATCTAAAGGTTATTCCCTGGTTAAATTAGCAATCATAAAATGTAAAGAAACTATTAAACAAAATTCTGATACTAAAATCAATGCATACTGAAGTTGATTATATATATATGTGTGTGTGTGTGTGTGTGTGTGTGTGTGTGTGTGTGTGTGTGTGTGTGTGTGTGTGTGTGTGTGTGGAACGATGATAAAAGTGTCGCCCTAAAGAAAACAACACTGCAGTTTTATTTTTAAACTTTATTGGAAAGAAAATTAATTCAGGTCACTTGATTATATAGTAGAACTGACATCTATTCAATCTAGCCGCCTTAAGCCGGATGGCTTTGATGCTGTGAGGGTCATGTTGGTGATGTTCTCGACGCATAACCAAACGAAGTAGTCCAGCGGGTTCAGATCAGGGGAGGGGGGAGGTCAGTGGGAGAAGGGTGCAAAGTCGTAGAACTTTTTCTAAAGTCAAGCCTGGGTCTCTTTGGGATTGTGGGCTGGCGCCGAGTCCTGCTGCCACACCCAGCATCTGACAACGGCCACCTGATTGCAGTATGGGATCATCACACTCTTCAGCACGTCCAGGTAAACTTTGGTGATGACTTTCAAGCAGATTTCGAAGATGTGAGGCGCCATGATGTGGCCCTCACTTGAAACCACACCAAAGAACAGAACCATGGCCGGAAACTTTGTTTTCATCACCCTAGGCACCTCTGTATTATTCGTGGCAATCCAGCGATATATTTTGAGGGTGCTGACAATGGTCCTGTTGTCATAACTTTGACCAGTAGAGAACATGAGACAGTAATGATTGCAAATCGAAGGATGGGAAACACTATGGGATTAATAACATTGATTGATCAATGGAATGGATTAGGTTCGATTGCTCATGACGAGAATTTGTTTACATTTACAACAATTTTGTAAATAGTAGAGAAGCAGATCTGCGGAATCGTGTGCCACAAGCAGGATGTCTTTATAAAAAAAGCTAAATTCATGAGCATCCCGCCTTATACGTTTTGTTGTGGTAGAAAGGTGAGTTCTTGCAATGAATGTCTTCTAAAGAGGAATTAAAATCTTGAGTATTATTGAGCACCTTCCATGAATAACTATAGAGAATAGAGGAAAACTAGCAACATCTTTTATAAAGTTGTACAGCTCGTTGAACATTGTGTCACTTTCAGACATGATAGAAGGCTCCTATCGCTCTTGAGATTTGTACACAACTGGACAACTAGTAGATGGTCTGCAACAAACAAAAAGAAAACTTATTTTCACCAAACGGAAATGGAACCATGTTCTCTTTTCTGAGCAGACAATTTTATCGTTCTACCCTATAGCAAATTAATATTCTTGTTTTTTGTTTGATTGTTTGTTTGTTTGTTTGTTTGTTTGTTGTTTTTTTGGGGGGAGGGGGTATTTACGGACAATCTTATGGTATCTATAATTGCAAGAATTATAAAAAAAAAATATTATGATTATTATAGTTTCATGTGTTTGTGTGGGAGTTCTGTGTGTGCGCGCGTGTCCGTGATTTTGACGAGGTGTGGCTTTCTTTATCAAGACATTCTTCTGGCTCTTGCGAGGCAGCACCAGCAGCAGCCGTGACTCAGGTGAATTGCAATAAGCCGCGTTGGTGCCGGGTCAGCCTGACAGATGCAACAGCACAGACATCACTACACCCTCCCTCTTCCCGCCTTCCCGCCTTCCCGCCAACCGCCTGCCCGACCCCAACGCTGTCGACGCCATCATCATTTCGTCAGTGTCGAAAAACACATGCAAGAAACAAATAAAAACAAGGAATCGAAATCCAAAGAGATTTATTTCGTCTTTAAAAAGAAGAGATGCATATAGCAGACCGGATAACGCTTTTCACACCATTCGATCCCCGCTTCGTCATCAGTGCAATTCTGGTTGTTATATTACCATGCTATTTACCCATTAGAATTGGTCGGCCTGGGAGGTGTATTTCTTATCCCGTTACTTACAATTATTTTTTTAACCATTATATAAAGTGTTTGTTTTTTGGTTGTTTTTTTTGTGTGAATAAAACTATTAAATATGAAACGAAAGTTACCACGCATAAATACGGTAATTTAAGCAAGCTTTAATTCCATCTAAACTTCCATTTAAATATTGTCTACATGTTAACTATAGAAACGTGTGTAATTTTATAAAATACATCATTTATTTTAAAACATTATTAAAATTAGATAATTCATTGATTTATTATGTTTAAGTTGATGAGTTGGTTATCGTACAACACAGTACTTTCTTTACTATTTACTCAATAGGAGTAGTCATACAAGCATCATCAAATATTTTTTCCTTGAGAACAACTTGTGGTGTTATCTGGAGTCTGAGTGCCAACAAGTCCACCAAGATTTTCAGTACTCTCCTCCTCGTTCGATAAACTTTTCAGATGAATTTGCGTTATTGTAACAGCCGCTTACCATTGATTTCTCGTTTTCGGCGACCAATAGTCTTCACTAGCAAAATGCCTCCCCAAGGTCCCATCCCTCTGTGCACTCATCTGGCGGAGGTTTGGTTGGTGCTTACACTCCTAGGTCTTTCCAACCTAATTGAACATCCTCGTTTATTGTGTGTGGCGTCAATTTTTGGTGACACACAAAAAATAATTGAGGAGAAGTCAAGGGCGCAGGTAGTTAATATACAATTATAATATAAAATTATATATACAATTATAATATACAATTAAAATATACACTTATAATACACAATTAATGTACAATTATAATATACAATTAAAATATACAATTATATATATATACAATTACAATATACAATTATAATATGCAATTATAATATACAATTATATATATAAAATTATAATATACAATTATAATATACAATTATATATATACAATTATAATATAAAATTATATATATAGAATTATAATATACAATTATAATATACAATTATATATATAATTATAATATACAATTATAATATACAATTATATATATAAAATTATAATATACAATTATAATATACAATTATATATATACAATTATAATATACAATTATAATATACAATTATAATATACAATTATAATATACAATTATACATATACAATTATAATATATATTATTATAATATACAATTATAATATAAAATTATGTATATATAATTATAATATACAATTATAATATACAATTATATATATACAATTATAATATACAATTATAATATACAATTATATATATACAATTATAATATACAATTATAATATACAATTATAAAATACAATTATAATATAAAATTATGTATATATAATTATAATATACAATTATAATACACAATTATATATATATACAATTATAATATACAATTATAATACACAATTATATATACAATTATAATATACAATTATATTATGCAATTATATATATACAATTATAATATACAATTATAATATACAATTATATATATACAATTTTAATATACAATTATAATATAGAATTATAATATACAATTATAATATACAATTATATATATACAATTATGATATAAAATTATAATATACAATTATATATATACAATTATTATATGCAATTATAATATACAACTATATATATACAATTATAATATACAATTATATATATAACAATTATAATATACAATTATAATATACAATTATAATATATAATGATATATATATGCAATTATAATAGACAATTATAATACACAATTATATATACAATTATAATATACAAATTATAATATACAATTATAATATATA
Organism: Euprymna scolopes; assembly: GCF_053919585.1. Lineage (NCBI taxonomy): Eukaryota > Metazoa > Mollusca > Cephalopoda > Sepiida > Sepiolidae > Euprymna > Euprymna scolopes. Next base: position 98,998,654 of record NC_136492.1, read on the forward strand.
ATTATAACATATATAATTATAACATACAATTATATATATGAAATTATAATATGCTATTATAATATACAATTATAATACACAATTATAATATACAATTATAATATACAAATTATAATATACCATTATAATATACAATTATAATATACAAATATATATACAATTATAATATACAAATAATATATACAATTATATATACAATTATAATATACAATTAAATTATACAATTATAATATATACAGTTATAATATACAATTATAATATGCAATTCTAATATACAATTATAATATACAAATTATAATATACAATTATAATATACAATTATAATATTCAATTATAATATACAATTATAATATTCAATTATAATATACAATTATATATATATACAATTATAATATAAAATTATAATATTCAATTCTACAATTATAATATACAAATTATAATATACAATTATAATATACAAATTATAATATACAATTATAATATAAAATTATAATATATAAATTATAATATACAATTAGAATATACAATTATATATATACAATTATAATATACAATTATAATATACAATTATGATATACAAATTATAATATGCAATTATAATATACAATTATAATATGAAATTATAATATACAAATTATAATATACCATCATAATATACAATTATAATATACAATTATAATATACAATTATAAAATATAATTATAATATACAATTATAATATACAATTATAATATGCAATTATAATATAGAAATTGTAATATACAATTATAATATAGAAATTATAATATACAACTATAATATACGATTATAAAATACAATTATAATATACAGTTATAATATACAATTATAATATAGACATTATAATATACAATTATGATATACAATTATAAAATACAATTATAATATACAATTATAATATACAATTATAATGTAGAGATTATAATATACAATTATAATATACAATTATAAAATACAATTATAATATACAATTATAATATAGAAATCATAATATACAATTATAATATACAATTATAATATAGAAATTATAATATACAATTATAAAATACAATTATAAAATACAATTATAATATACAATTATAAAATACAATTATAATATACAATTATAATATACAATTATAAAATACAATTATAATATACAATTATTAAATACAATTATAATATACAATTATAAAATACAATTATAAAATACAATTATACAATTTCAGTTTTAATTATTCCATGTGTTGCTCCTTTGTGTTTTACATCTATAGCATTTTTTTGTTTGTCAAGTTTGTGGCTGTAGCTCATATATGTTAGTGTTAGTCTCCACATTTAGTGTTTCGCCTTAATATTTCAGCCATTTTCATTATTGTTATCCGTTGTATCTTCTCAAGCATATCTCTGATTCCAATTTCTCCCGTTCTCTTTGAAAAGTTTTCGGTATTTTTCCTATTGCTCTTAGTATTATTGGTGTTATCTTGACTTTTTTTTTATCTTACATGTCGATTTGAGCTCTATGTTCAGCGAATTTGCTCTGCTTCTTCACGATCCTTCCTTTGCTGTGGTTGGTTCTGATCGCGTTATCTTGTGCGGCTGTTATTAGAGATTCAGTTTTCTGTATTAGGCTTCTTTTTCGTAGCTATGCCCATGTTTTTTTCGTAAGTCTCATCTTTTGTCATTTCTGTTCCCATTTTCTTTTCTTATCTTATCCCATGTTTTAACTGTTTCAGTTTTGTTTGTTTTTTCAGTGTCTTTTGCTGCAGTAATTATTCTTTCGGTGTTCGGCATTATGTATTTTGTCGTATTTCCATTAGTTCTAGATTTGACAGCCAACCTCTCTTGAGAATAAGTTTCGCTTGGTCAGCAATTCTTTGTTCTATTGTCTGGTAGTCACATGTCCCACATCTCTTCCATCTGTTTCCAATATCCTCGCTCTTTAGGGTGACATCTCTTATAGCATTCCATTATCAGTCTGTTCTCTTTGCTTGTCCATTTCCTCCTTCGGGTTTTTGGTCTATTTTGGTTAATTTGCTTCTCTTTTGTTTTATCTGTATTGTTTTTGGTATCTGAAATTAGAGAG
>NC_136492.1:99003233-99045733 GCF_053919585.1 Euprymna scolopes
ACCCGAGCAAAGCCGGACTGAACTTCTAGTATACAAATATAATTATATGACGAAATTCTGTTAGACATCTATTTTTCACCCTTACTAAGCTATTACTGAGAGGGAACCTATCTCTCCCTTTATAAAGCCAATTTAAACATATTAAGTACAATACTTAGTTATTTTTTTATTTGTTTTTGTAATGAAGAATAGAAAACGCAATGTGGATGCATTCTCAGCAGCCTTGTAACTCTCGCTTCTCATATTTTTTTCAACCGATTGATAGTCAGGGACCCTAACCTCAAAGAGGCCGTCCTATCAGCAGGCGCAAAGTACAGCTGTATTGCCATTTGGTGAATAGATTCTGAAAGATGCAGTAGCTTTTGGTGAGGCCTTTCGATGGCATATTACTATGTAATATTTCGGTTTTACTTTTTCATGGTCTGCAAAATAATTTTCCGTTTCTTTTTCCCTATCTGCCATGTTTAAATAAGCCAATCCTGGCCAATCTCTTCCACATACCTCTATATGAAAAATCTCTAGAAACAACATGCGATTAAACTAAACAAAACTCCACCACAAGCTCTCCGTCTTCAACATTAGAGGGCTGTGTTCCAACCTTCCAGAGGTTAAAATTCAATTACAGGAGACTAAACCTGCTTGTTCCTGTGTAAAACTGGCACTGGACCGACTTTTTTTTTTTTTTTCTTTTTTTTTACACAGTGGTCACCACTTATCAAGGCCCGGAAGCCACTCAGGGATAAGGGTTATTGCAAGTACATTACGTTAGTGAGGAGATTTTATGAAGTGTTTAATTAGGGGGGGGGCGGTTCATTAGGAATTTGTTAACATTAGACTTGAAGACATCCAAGTTGTAGTCCGGAGGGAAGCAGGCAGACGGAACAGAGTTCCACAGGCGTGCAGTTCTAAGAAAGAAGCTTTGCTCATGAAATCCGCGTTTTGATTTAGGCACAGATATAAAGTGGGGGAAATTTTTCACAGTGGATTCAGCTAGACGGGTGTTTTTCGTGAAAGATTGGCGAGGGGGGACCAGGGATTGGAGTTCAGACGAGCACCTTCCATGAAAATAACGATAAAACAAGGATAGGCTCGCAACGTCTCTTCTGTGGGAGAGGGGTTGCAGGGTAGAGAAAAGGGCATCCCCCACTAAACCACGAAGTCTATTTTGTACTCTGTCAAGGCATGATAGGCTGTTTTTGGCAGCTCCTGCCCAGATATGGCAACATTATTCCATCCTTGGCCGTACTTGGCTTTTATATAGATAGAGAATTGCATCAGTAGTGAGATATCTTCTGGAGCGGTAGAAGGATCCCACCATCTTTCCAGCGACCTTGGCAACAGACTTGATGTACGTGTTCCATTTCAGATCAGGAGTAAAGGTCAAACCCAGAAGCTTGTCAAAACACGGGGCCTCACCCAGACGAGAGCCATCCATCACAATTGATGCCAGCTGGGGATCAGAGCGTTGATGATGTAAGGATAGGAGTTTGGTTTTGGATACATTAAAGGTAACTAGCCACATCTTCCCCCACTGAACCACGCGCTCGAGATCAGAGGAGAGAGAATCCGAGAGAACTTCATCATTTACAGCCTTTGATGTGTTTCCGTAGATGGTCGTGTCATCAGCATAGATGTCAACGAATGATTTAAGTATGTGTTTAGGGAGGTCATTGATGTAAATCAGGAAGAGAGTTGGGCCCAGTATTGACCCCTGAGGGACTCCAGCATTTATATTGCAGGCCTCCGATTTTTGTCCATCTACCACTACTCTTATGAGCCTATCGGAGAGAAATGATTTAATGATTGAGAAAACATTTCCAGTTATACCGTAGCTGGAAATCTTGTGAAGTAGACCCTTATGCCATACTTTGTCAAAGGCCTTTGATATGTCAAGAGCAATTGCCCTAGAAAAGAAGCCTTTGTCAAGAGATTCACTAATCCTGTGGGATATAACCGTCAGCACATCTGTGGTAGATCTTGCAGAGCGGAAACCATATTGTGTGTCACTAAGAAGGTTATTCCTGGTGAGGTGGTTGACTATTTCACTATTTAATATTGATTCCAGCATCTTACTCATAACACAGAGAAGACTTATTAGTCTGTACTGAGAGGGAGATGACTTATCACCTGAATTCTTAAATACATGGCAAACTGATGAGGTCTTCCAGGGAGTTGGAAAGCACTTCTCCTTAAGGCAACGCTTAAATAGTTTCGTAAGTATGGGAGCAAGTTCTGGTTGAAGCTTTTTTAACACTATAATTGGGATGCCATCAGGGCCAGTTGCTTTACTGGAATCTAGGTTTTTTATTAGCTTGGCGACCTCATGCACGGATATTTGTATGTTACCTAGCTTGTTCTGTGTTATAGGAGGAAATATGGGGAGTTGATGGCCTTCGTCGCATAGGGTAGAATTAGCTGCAAAGTTCTTTGCAAATAGTTTGGCCTTGTCTGACGCTGACGAGATAACCTCTGGTCCATTGATAATGGTTGGGATAGAACGCACACTTCTGTTCAGGATCCTATTTGTTATTTGCCAAAACTGGTGGGAACCAAGCCGCTGATCAGCTACCTTGGATTTAACAGACTGGGCATATAGCTCTCTTGCATTTTTTTATTACTCTTTTACAGTGGTTGCTGGCAGTCCTGAAAGTAGCTTTAGTCTCAGTGCATCTATTACGTTGGTAGCTATAGAAAAAGTGATTTCTGTGCGCGATAGCAGCAGCACATTCTGGGGAGAACCATGGCTGGCTGTTAGGTTTTTGTTGAAATTTTTTAGATGGTATGAATTGGTCTATGCCTACAATTAACCATTCGGTCAGATCTGATACTATAGAGGACACTTCCTTTTTAAACATGGAGTGCAGAGGTAAATCAGATATGAATGTACGGAAGCTATCCCAGTAAATCAGATATGAATGTACGGAAGCTATCCCAGTCAGCCCTAGTTTCTGTTCCCAGTCAGACTTTCCCTAGATGAGTTCGTGATTAAAGAATACTAACGGGACATCAAAATCTGACCCCTAAGATCGTCATAGGCACAGTATATGTGCCTGTAGCTTTCCATGTAGTAAAGACATCTCGGGGGGGGGGGGCCTTTTGTCATATATGTGTTTACGAGTAGCACTTGCCCAACGCACCGCATTTATGTTTTCTCTCTATTGTCCCCACAACAGCGGCGCTATTATTTTTAAGAGCATCTTTGAGCAAATTGATCACATTCTGTCTGCTTATCCTTCTACTAACATTCGTGTCTGCATAGACTTCAATGTTGACAATGTTAAATGGCTAGCCTACTCAATCTACCCAGCCCATGACAAGGCTAGCAGATCTTTGTTTGCAGTTTATTAGAATAATTTTATCGATCAGAAACTGATCCTTGGTGCTTTGTGATCTTTTTCGGCAGTAATTCCGTTCATCAGGCAGCAAATTGTTTTGGTCCAAGTTAATGTAGATATTTTCGGACAATATGCTAGTGGAAAGTTTCCACATAACTGAGAGGCAAGTGATATGATCAAGATTATAGTGCGCTTTGTCAGCTACTCAGTGAAGTCAATCAGTCGCATTGTTGCAAGAAGTTAATGAAGAGCTTGAAGGTTTTTGAACCAGTATCCCTCGACTCCATCAGGTCCAGGCGCTTTCCAATTCGAAAGCTTTTAAGCCTTCACCTTCAGCATCTCAACATTGTTACTCTATTCTAGAGAAGACCTCCCTTTCAATATCTTTGGTTCATTCTTTATCATCTTGGTGTCTGCCTTCTTTTTCCCAAATACCCTTCTAGAATACACGAGATTGATCAGCATCAGATATAATGTCTTTCCCTCTTCCAATTCCCTCAGAGTCCGGCTGCCACCATACTAATATCAAACTTTAATTCTCTATATTTCCTGGGCTATAATTTATTATCATAAAGAATAACTAACGTTATAATGTTTATTTCTAATCTAATTATGTTTGTTTCTTCTGAGGAGAAGAGATCGAAAGTTAACAGGAGTCGATGTTAAACATAATAATTCTCAGATTCCATTCCTGTAATAATTCTTCAAATCAACTGAGTACGTCTTCGAACGATGACCATAATTTATGGACTACTTTAGATGTTAGGATGAATTCTATCAAAAGTCTTTTTACTGACTCATTCCTATATCCGATACATAGAGATTAAGTTTTGGTTAATTTTACCAGTTATTGGATTAGAGTATTACAACTTTTGAAACATTTATATTTTTCATTATATTAAATATATCTTGCTCAAAATATGCTCCCTTTCTTGTGTTGATCATATTAGTGGGTGAATAATAAACTGTCACTATCAAACCATAATGCAATGCTCTTTGTGTGGAACTTGGATTTAAAAATAGAGATAAGCGTCTAAAAATACATGAATTTTTACTTTCAACCACGCCGGAAATGATGTTTTTACCGACAGTTTTAAAGGCTTCAAAATCACTTTCGGACTTTTCTGATTTAGCAAAGAAGTCGATCATTTATACCCAGTATTAATTGCCAGGCATTTACTTTAATTAATGAGTAAGCACTTACCAGGCTAAAAGCGACTTGAAATTGTCAAGGTGAATGATGAAGATTATTACGAGAGGATTGAAAATGGTGAACGTTATGATCACTCGAAATTTGAACGAGATTTTGAACGATTCAATTAATTCAAGTAATGTATGGCGTCAATCTAATTTTATAGAAAAATGTCAAATATGTTTAGTCTTGCTTTGTAAACTAAAAGGAAATATACAGTTTTGCATGCACTTCTGTGGTCTATATATATAAAAGCGAAAATGTATGTATGTATGTGTGCATGTGTGTATGTTTGTTTGTCTGCTAAAAACTTTCGACAGACAGAACAAAAATTCACAAACTTGGTATCATATTGAAGCTCCATCCTTTGCACGAAAAATATCGAAAAATTGGCCAAAAGCGTTAATTTTTTCACCCCGAAATCGACAATTTTCGACAGGGGGAGGGGTAAACAAAACGGTCCGCTCGTGACGACGACCGGTTCTACGCATGCGTCAGATGACGTCATGACCTGATTTACTTTAAATAGTTGAAAAACTGACTAAATTTCATGTACGTCGCGTTAGTTCGGTTGGTTAGCGCGTTGGTTCGTTATCTAAACGTTTTCGGTTCGAATCGTGGTGTGAGATGTCTTTTTTTTTCGATTTTTTAAATTTAAATATTGAACCAGTGTTATTTAAGCCATTTTTCACGTAACCTTCGTTTTTCTGGTTTATTTTTTTTACTTCGCTTATCCACCCCCGACCACACACCCAAAAACACTCGGGTACCCATCGATTTTTTAAATTTTAATATCGAAACAGGCTTTTTTTTATTTTTGTTTAATCGATTTTTACATTTAACATCGTTCGTTTGCCTTACGTTAGTTTTTTTTGTGTTTTTTATTTCGATGTTTTGATTACCCCCCCCCCCGCTTAAGTTTTTACGTTGTTTTCTTTTTTACTTCGCTTATAACAAACAAACCTGGTCATTGACCTCATTTGCTGAATAGCTATTGCTCTACGACTTTCGTGCGCGCACCTGTCAATTTGGTTCTTACTTAAATAAATTCAAACATCTTTCAGTAACTCATTCTGTCTGGCCGATTTTATTTTCAAACTTCGCCTCAGGGCTTCGGGTTCGATCCTACCAACTTTTACCCCCCATCCCGGTTTCTTTTTTATTTAACACCACACACACACCTCCAAACACCCGAGCAACGCCGGGTACCCCCGCTAGTATATAATAAGTTCGAAATCATGTTGTATACTAGCATTTATTTTAATAGTTTGTGAATTTTCGTTAAAATATTAAATATCTCTCTCTCTCTCTCTCTCTCTCTCTCTCTCTCTCTCTCTCTCTCTCTCTCTCCCGCTAACACACACACTAATACTGAGAGAGAGAGAAAGAGAGAGAAAAAGAGAGATAGATAGAGAGAGAGAGAGTGTGTGTGTGTGTGTGTGTGTGTGTGTGTGTGTGTGTGTGTGTGTGTGTGTGTGTGTGTGTGTGTGTGTGTGTGTGTGTTTATTTACTAAGGTCATCGGTTAAAAAGGTGAGAATGTTCTGGGAAGGAATTGCAAATGTTACCATGGTAACCCAGACGATACAAGGTCTGACTGTCTCTGCTGCTCTCCCGTCGGTATTAAACAAAGGCGAGGTAGGAAAATACACCGAAAAGGAAACTGCCTTTTTTTAGGAAAAGGAAGTGGGAAACCTAAGGAAAAAAAAATCAGTGTCTTTAATAAAAGTTGGATCCTTGTATTGCTACTCCTCTAAATCCATGTTTTCGCACGCACCCCCCTCTCCCCCCCTCTCTCTCTCTCTCTCTCTCTCTCTCTCTCTCTCTCTCTCTCTCTCTCTCTGCCATCCGTCCGAACTCTCATTCACACTGTCTGCCTAAACACCACAAGTCGAATGAGAAAAGGTTGTTTGCTTCGCCTGTAGAGAACCAGTACGGATGAAGGAAGGCAAAAACGGATTTTTAAGACGTGAGAGATTAAGGCGAAGTTTTTTGTTTGTTTGTTTGTGTTTAGTTTTTTATTTTGGTTTTTGGTTTTGTTTTTTTGTTTTTTAATCCAGAATCCTAGAAAAAATTCAAGAAAAGTCAAGATAGGATTCGGGCTTAGGTGTGATATGAGCACGAAACGAGTAAAAGGGGTCGAGGGTTGATAAGAGACTACCAGGAGGCCCGTCAGCACCCGGAGCAAACGTAATTAACAAGGATATATGGGAGGGGAAAAGAAACAGACTATGACCGTCGTCTGGAGGTTAGGGTTAGGGTTAGGGTTAGGTGGTTGGAAAGAAAGAAAAGGTTTCATTCTAAAATGAGGAGGTCGGATAAAAATGTAGAAAAATAAAATCTATGAAGAAAAAAAAGAAGTAGAAAAAAGAAACGTGTTTGTGGCTGATGAAGGAGTGAGGGGGGAAAGGAAAAGAAAGAAGAAAATACGAAACGAAAAGAATAAGAGGAAACGGGGCGAGGGTGGGGGACATCCGCGGTGATGGGAAGCTGAAGCGAGAGGGTTTGGGGGAAATTAAAAAGAAATAATAATAAAGAAAAGGAAATTATTGTTATCGGCTAGTTTGGGGAAAAGCTGGAATTAAGGTGAAATAATTGGGCACGATTGGGTGAGGGATACACTGCGTCTTTTTTTTTTTTTTTTTTTTTTTTTTTTTGTAGGGGGACAGTAGAGGTGGGATCAGAAAACAACTGCTACAGACGAAGGTAATGCTGCATGAAAGAAAATGGTCATAAATGAGGAAATATCGGACAGGATAGAAGGTGAAACCGAGACACTAAACTGCATTGCTAGAAACGGATGGCCCGCTGAGTGACAAGGCGTTATGCAATAAAATTATTATTATTATTATTATTATTATTATTATTATCATCATCATCATCATCATCATCATTAGAAATGCTGGGTAAAGCGAGTAAATGTTTTTTGTTTTGTTTTGTATTTTTGTTTTTATTGGGTTTTTTTGTTTTTGTTTTTGTTTTTGTTTTGTTTTGTTTTTTTCTGAAATGTGAGGAAGAGAGATCTATCTTTTCGCCGAATGTCTGGAGCTATTTTAAAAGAGGAATAAAAAATGTAAGATTGTGAGGAAACTAAGTGGGCAAGTTAAGAATTTTGAAACGCAACAACGGGAGAGTTCAAAAGTGCGGTTTTCAGAAAAAGAACGAAAAGAAAGAAGAAAAGAAAAAAAATAAAAACAAACAATAAACCACTTTTTTTTCTAGTAGAGTTTTTTCCTCATTTTTTTTCTCCTGTTCTTTGTCTTTTAAACATTTCAGACAGTACAACTATTTTCTCTCTTTTTTTCCTTATAACGACTACTACTACTACTACTACTACTACTTTGTGCCCATCCCTAAAACCAACTTAATTATTTCTCTTTTTTCTCTCTCCTTCGCCTTTTACGTGTTTCTATTCGTTATTCTTACTGGTTATTTACGAGGTCATTTATCGCTGAAGGAACAAAGACCGTTCACATCAACCCCCGCTTTATGTTACGGGGAGGGGGGTGTCTCCCCCACCTTTTCTCTCTCTCTAACTTTTTTTCTCAGTCCAAACTAATTTTCTTTCTTTTTTTTTTTTTTTTTTTGTATTTTTTTACATATATCTGTATATACCTATTCACACATATATACATCGTCATTTAAAAGCCGACAACTATATATCTATATGTATAAAATTTGTTTACTTCCTCTCCAGGTCAGAGGTGGTTTTGAAAACTCTGCGTACAGTCACAGACATAATATTGGCACTTTTATATGGTTGTGTGTGTGTCCACCTTCATTTTTAACATTAATTCACTAATACTAACCAGTGAGTGCCCCTGCCCCTCAAATTCGACTTTTTCCTTTTCGCACGTTTTCCCGTAGGTATGCAAATGAATTTTAAAAAAAAAAAAAAAAAAAGAAAAAAACGACTATTTTCATCTGTTTATAAAACATAAATTAAAAATGCTCAAATATTTTTTCCACGTTTTTTTCTAAACTAAAAAACAGTTTCTAAATATATGTGCAAAAGAAAAAAACAAAGAAAAGGACAAAAAAATCCAGATTTTTTTTTTAACACACAAAGTAAGTTTTATCTTGTTTGGATATTTTAAAGCTGTTTTCCTTGTTATGACATCTTAGGCATAAGGTATGCTTTAAATCAAGCATGGTTGGCCAAAAGCGTAAAAAAAAACAATACTGAGGAGCACGGACCACGGTGGCAAAAAGTAGAAACTCTCTACACAACAAAAACGAAACTAGTGGATTATATATTATATATTATATCCACGCGTGGTTTCCATAAAAAAAAATGCTTATAATTTTCACAACAATTTTTAGCAAAAATAATGTTTTTCGTATCAAATTATCAAATGAAATATCGATATTTTTAGCTAAATTTTCTTAATATAAGGTTTTCTTTAAAAAAAAATGTGCATTTCCTTTACACTGATTTAATTTAATTTAAAAATTCCTTTTAAAAATATTAAAAACATTTAATTTGTAATATCACATTAAGAAAAGAAGCCAAAAACGGAAAATGTCTTGTTTTTAGTTCGAGATTAAAACTAAGTATTCGAACGTATTTTATTATTTAATCGATTATTTTATTTTTATAAGTCTCTTTTTTCATTAATGCGAGGAATAAACCTTTAGCAAAAACTCATGTTATCCTATAAGTTTACAGTAAACATTTATTTAAACAAAAGCGAGTCTTCATTTTTTCACATTCTAAGGATTTTATTAAAATCGGGTCATTTTAGCTGTTTAATTTTTTTTTTTTTTGTCTTTAAGTTCGTGTGACCCAAACTTTTTAGCATAATAATTGGGCATACCTACCTTTCCTGTAACACCTTAAAAACAACAACAAAAAAACACCTTGATCTCCAATTGTAGTGTAGGCTATTGTGTGTGCGTGTGTGTGTGTGTGTGTGTGTGTGTGTGTGTCTGTGTTTTACTTAGTAAGGCTTACTATTTATTCTTCTTTCCATACTACAAGCAATTTTTATATTAGCAACTATTAAAACATACTTTATTATTACTTATCCATGAACTTACACACCTCACCCCCTTCCTATTCAGTCACACCACCCAATAAACTTTTTCCGTTCTCTTCTTTTTTTTTTTTTTAGTGTTCACACGCAACATTGTAAAGTAGTTTTTAAGTAGGTTACTTTTACTTTTTTTTATTTTATATAAACGGCTATCCCTGCTGCATTTTTCTTTCGCTATCTTTCTCAGTTTAACATTTTTTTACATCTTTAAAGTTTTCCAGTTGTTCACTAACGCATAATCTACAAGGATCATCAAAACCCCTGCACACTCGTTCATTTCATAATTTTCCACTGAATTACACAAGTTCCACCATTTCTGAGTTTCGAAAAATACAATTCGACATTAATGTGCTAGATTTATTTCTCTCTTATGCAGGAATCTAGACACAAGGTTAGGTGCCGTTTTGAAAAGGTAGCGCACCAGGTGAAGTGTAGTATGACTTAGAAAAAATGCATCAGCATTATCAGTAATCTCTGGCAGAGGCGCCTCGGGTGGTTAGCAATATACGGGGTACTAAGACTGAACAGAAACATACCATAGCTCGACATGAACGAACCCGACTATATATATATATATATATATATATATATATATATATATATATATATATATATATATATATATGTATGTATATGTATATGTACATATATGTATGTATATGTATATGTACATATATATATGTATATGTACATATATATATGTATATGTACATATATATATGTATATGTACATATGTATATGTATATGTACATATATATATATGTATATGTACATATATATATATGTATATGTACATATATATATGTATATGTACATATATATATGTATATGTACATATATATATATGTATATGTACATATATATATGTATATGTACATATATATATGTATATGTACATATATATATGTATATGTACATATATATATGTATATGTACATATTTATATGTATATGTACATATGTATATGTACATATTTATATGTATATGTACATATGTATATGTGTATGTATATGTATGCATATGTACATATGTATATGTATATATATATCTGTATATGTACATATGTATATGTATATATATATGTATATGTACATATGTATATGTATATATATGTATATGTACATACGTATATGTACACATGTATATGTATATATATACATGTGTATGTATATGTGCATATGTATATGTATATATGTGTATGTATATATGTATATATATATGTGTATATATATGTGTGTATATGTATGTGTATATATATGTGTGCATATACATATATACATATATATATGTATATATGTGTGCATATATATATATATATATATATATATATATATAATCTGCCTGTCTGACTGATTATAGACAAGATGTCATATATATTATAGTGTTGCGGTATCGGAATCGGAAAAATGTGTACCCATTTGCCAGTGGCAAAACGATTCCTTTAATTATCTCTTTTTCATTTGATTTTGTTTAAAACAAGCTTAGAGATATATTAATCATACCAGTTATGATAGGTGCCACAGAGCTTATAAAGAAGAACCTGGAGTCCTATCTAACTAATATTCGTGGTGAACCAAGTGCAAAAGAGATCCAGACAATTGGGCTTAAGGGAACAACGAGGATACTAAAAAGAGCTCTCGATTGGTTTCAATAAAAAGCAGGGCAATATTAGCAGTTGGTTTGGCCGCCATATACCCAGCGTTACAATCTTCAAAGGAGGAAGAAAAAAAAGTAGTAATAAAAATATTTATTGATGTTTAAACTACCAGTAAATCTAAAATATATAGCTCCACATGTGTATTTTTTACGCTTGGGAAAATATCAGCACACTTAACATGGGGAAAATATTCAAATCGTTCCATCACTAAAACATACATTATATATATATATATATATATATATATATATATATATATATATATATATATATATATATATATATATATATATATATATATATATGCATGAATATACTGGTCTTACAGTTGAGTGGCTGCCCTGTCTACTCCCCTACCTATTTCCGTCTTATTCGAGTAGAATAAAGCAAATGGGATAGACTTTCAAATAAAAGTGGCCAACAAAATATAAGCCATTCTACTCCAGCAAAAAAAAAAGTGACATGCTTCCATACATATATACTATCCTGCCTACATGTGAACATAAAGCACACTCAAACACAACCACGTACGCACTCTGTATTTGCATTTCGCCCACCCATACACACACGCATACGAAGCCGTATAGAATGTGATTAATTCCTAAACATGTGTGACGCAAATCATGTTTACTTACAAGTAATGGCTTAATAAGCAGCACGTTTACTTGCAAAATGAATCTTCGAATTGCAACCCAGAAATTGTCATTTTAATCAATTATCATATTGTATGTATGCGTTGATGAGTTCAATCTCTCTGCTTTCTTCAGAACGATATGATTGTATGAAATATGGTCAAACACTACAAGTATCTAATGTTAAGAGACGAGTGTACTTCACTTATTTTTAACGAGTGTAAATTCCGTGTCAAAAATGAGAACAAAAATTATCTTTCGCCAGTGTTCGCAAGAATATTCACATTCATCTAAAATAACGTAAAGTAAAAGAAAATTAGAACGAAAACTGGAAAAGTTGGAAAGAGAAAACGAAAAAGACATTAATTATTTTAGAAAATTGAAATAAGGAAATAGATTTGCTTTCTCAATTTCCTTAAAATATCTGGGCAGCATCGTCCAGAGGCTCATAAGTAGTTTGTATGTGATAGTACACACACACACACACACACACACACACACACACACACACACACACACACACACATACATGAAAAAGGACTTTATTCCATTTCGTTTTGCATAGCTGTAAAGTTGTCCGCATAGATAAACGGGTTCATACTTGAGTTAAAAAGGTGACTCGTACCTGGGATTTGCAACCAGCAGAACTAACGATTCTTAAAAAAAAGATGCAAGCATATACCTATATGAATAATAAACATAAACCACTTAATCTATAATATGAATCTCACCTGTCTGTTTAAATGTATGTATGTATGTATGTATGTATGTATGTATGTATGTATGTAAGTTTGCCTAAAACTTTGGACAGAGGAACGGATTTTCACGAGATCGGAACCATTTTATATTTATATTTATTCGGACGAAAAATATCGAAAAATTGGCTAAAAACGTAAATTCCTTCACCCTCACCTAGACACTTTTTTCGCTGATATTTTCGATTGACTAGCTTTAATTTAAATGTTCGCCGCTTCCTGTTTGGCGATGGACGCAACGGTAAAGACGTATGCTTTTTTATCGTTCGCGGTACGGGTTCGAGCCTGTCCGCCTACTACCACTTTATTTATTTATTTATTTATTTTTGCTCAACACACACCTTACAACACCCGGGAAACGCTTAGCACCCACGCTAGTCTATAATAAATCTCACCTATCTGTATAAATGTATGTGCGTATGTATGTATTTATGTATGTATGTATGTATGTATGTATTTTCACGAAATCGGTATAATTTTGAAGCTCGAAATCTCGGACGACAAATATCGAACAATTAGGCCCAAACAGAGTAGTTTTCTACAAGGTGGTATCAATTTTTTTTTTTGGGGGGGGGAGACATTTTTGCTAGTCATCGTATCGGTTGGAGTGACTTTTCCTAATTTTAACGTTTCGAACTTCCGGTCGCATCCCGGAGTTTCAGTATAACGATAGATTTGTTTAACTTTCTTTTCCGCCTTCGCGTCACGGGTTCGAGCCTGCCTATTAAGACTTTATATATATATATATATATATATATATATATATATATATATATATATATATATATATATATATGAGAGAGAGAGAGAGAAAGATTTTATATGTATATAATTATTTTATATATATATTTCATATTTATATAATTTATATATAAATAAGTATTATATATATATTTATATATATTTTATATACATATTATATATATATTTTATATATATATATAATATGTATACATATATTTATTTCATATATATATATATATATTATATTTATATAGTTTATATATATATTATATATTTTTTATTTATATATATATAATATGTATATACATTTTTATATTTATATATATATATACATTATATATATATGTTATATATATTTTATATATATTATATATATTTCATATATATTTATATATATGTTATTTATATATATATATATATAAATTCGTATTCCTGTCTGTTTATTTGTTCACAATTTGTTTAATATACACAAAATGTTTTTTACTTTACTCTTTCATTTGTTTCAATATATAGTATGATTCTTGCAAAATATACAGTTAAGGGATCATCTAATTTGCATATTCTATTAAGAACACTCGATTTTATTAAAGAGTGGTATCTGTGTTGTTGTTTTTAGCGAGAGAATTGTTTCAAGTGTTTTACTTTCAATTGTTATTTAATAAATTTTGAACAATAATTATATTGATAACATATTTAATTTAATTTATTTGAAATCATTATTTCAACATCGAGTTTTGAAAATTTTTTTTAGAGTTATTTGCTCCTAGATACTTCGGAACATTAACACAAAAAGCACTCACCAAATAAAATAATTTGTCAATCTCAATAAGTTTCTAGCTTGAAAAAATAATTCCGTGTAGATAGAAAATATTGGGTTTTGTTGTTTTTTTTTTTAATATTCAAACAAAAAAATAACACTTACGAAAAAAACTGAAAATATTCCATGTGTTTGTTTTTATTATTCTTTATATATATATATAATGATAATATATAGATATTTTATATATTTTCTTTTTTATATGGGTATCACCATTTATCAAGTCCCAAAACCACTCGAGGATAAGGGTTAAGAGTCAATTGAACAATATAGTAATTGTTAGTCATGGAAATTCGGTAAATTTGTTAACTTAAGTGGAACGGCTCATCAAGAACTTGTTTACGTTGGACTTGAAGACAATCAGATTGTAGTCAGCTGGAAAGCAAGGAAACGGAAGACAATTCCACAGGCGTGCAGTTCTAAGAAAAAAGCTTTGTTCATGGAATCTATGTTTAGGTTTAGGATCAGATAAAGAGTGGGGGGAATTATTGATAGTGTTTCTGCTACACGAGTGTTTCTTGTGAAAGTTTGGCGGGGGCCATAGATTGAAGCTCAGTCGAGCACTTGCCATGAAAATAACGATAAAGCAGAGACAACCTCGCAACATATCTTCTGTGATATAGAGGTTGCAGAGAAGAGAAAAAGACATCTCCTACGAGGCTATGAAGTCTATTTTGAACTCTATCAATACAGGACAAGTCCTTTCTGGCAGCTCCTGTCACAATGTGGCAACAGTACTCCATCCTTGGACATACCTGGCTCTAATATAGATAGAGAATTGTATCAGCAGTGAGATATCTACTGGATCGATAGAAGGATCCCACCATTTTTCCAGCGGCCTTGGCAACAGATTTAATGTATGTGTTCCATTTCAGATCAGGAGTAAAGATCCAGCCCAGAAGCTTGTCAAAACATGAGGCATCCCCAAGACGAAAGCCATTCATTTCAATTGATGCCAGATGGGGATCAGGACGTTGATGATGTAAAGATAAAAGCTTGGTTTTAGATGCATTAAAAGTAACCAGCCACTTCTCTCCCCATTGTACCACGTGCTCAAGATCAGAGGAGAGAGAATCCGAGAGAACTTGGTCGTTTACGGTCTTAAATGTGCTACCATAGATAGTAGTGTCATCAACATAAATGTTACGAATGATCTAAGGATGTGATTTGGAAGATCATTAATATAAATCAGGAAGAGGGTTGGGCCCAGGATGGACCCCTGAGGGACCCCAGCATTAATATCTTTATGTTTATATATATATATATATATATATATATATATATATATATATATATATATATATATATATATCTTTATGTATATTTTATATATATATCTGTTTTATAAAATTTTCTATATATATATATATTACTAGCACGGGTGCCCGGCGTTGTCCGGGTGTGAGGTGTATGCTGAACAAAAAAAACGGTCAATTCTTTTAACTTTGACCCCTATTATGATCCCTTAACATTTATTGTGTAAGACGGTAATCAAGTTATTAAGTTAGACCCATGTCCAAGGAACCTATATCTGAAATATCAAGTGTTTAGACCCAAAATTGTCGGAGTAGTTTGGTAGAGTTCTCAAAGGTCAAATAGTTGAACTTTGACCTCTTAACAAGCAAATTTCTGGCCGAAAACAGATCACATAGAGTTTTCCAAATCTGAATACCCTGTATATCAAATTTGGAGTCTGTAGACTAAAAATTGATAGAGTTATTGCGTAGGGAAATGTACACATACAGACATACACGTTCACTTTTATAGATATACTAGCATGGGTGCCCGGCGTTGCTCGGATATTTGGAGGTGTATGCTGAGCAAAAAAAAAAAAAAAAACTAAAAACGGTCAGTTTTTTTCACTTTGACCCCTATTATGACACCTTAACATTTATTGTTTGGGGTTCAAATCAAGTTAGTAAGTTAGATCCATCTTCAAGGAACCTATATCTAAAATGTCAAATGTTTAGGCCCCAAATTTTGGGAGGAGTTTGGTAGAGCTCTTAAAGGTCAAATTGCTGAATTTTGAACCCTTAACAGCCAAATTTCTGGCCAAAATCCGATCACATCGATTTTCCCAAATCTCAGTACACTGTATATCAAATTTGGAGTCTGTAGACTGAAAATTGACAGAGTTATTGCGTAGGGAAATGCACACACACACACACACACAAATACACACACACACACACACACGTTCACTTTTATAGATATACTAGCATTTCAGCCCGGCGTTGCCCGGGTGTTTGTATGTGCATGTTAAGCAAAAAAAAAAAAAAAAAAAGTGGTAGTAGGAAGGCAGGCTCGAACCCGTACCGCAAAGGAGGAAAAGAACGGGGTAAAACCTAACCTTTATACTGTTACGACCACTGACAAACCGGAAGCGACATTTTTTTAAAAAATTAAGACTAGACAATTTAAAGGAGAGGATAAATTTCAAAAATATCGGCGAAAAAAGTGACCCTCCCCTCCTGTAGAAAAGTTCTAGTTGAAGGGGAAGATATTAATGTTTTTAGCCAATTTTTCGATATTTGTCGTATAAAAGGTCGAACTTTAAAACGATACTGATCTTGATAAAATCCGTCGCATCTATTGAAAGTTTAAGGCAGACATGCAAACAGACATAAACACATACATTTATATATTGGAAACTAAAAATTTTCGACCCAAACTGATGAAAAAGCTTGCCCTATCTCTGAATACCCTTTATGTAAAATTTCAAATATTTAGACCAGAAATTGTCTGAGTAATTTGGTAGAGACCGCAGAGGTCAATTTTTTTTAACTTTGACCCCTATTATGACTCCTTAACATTTATTGCTTTGGGCTCAAATCAAGTTATTAAGTTAGATCCATGCCCAAGGAACCTATATCTAACATTTCAAGTGTTTAGACCCAAAATTGGCGGAGGAGTTGGTAGAGTTCTCAAAGGTCAAATCGTTGAACTTTGGCCCTTTTATCGACAAATGTCTGGCCAAAAACCGATCAGATCGATTTTCCCAAATCTCAGTACCCTGTATATAAAATTTCGAGTCTGTAGACTAAAAATTGACAGAGTTATTGCGTAGGGAAATGTACACAGACACACACACAGACACACACACACGTCCACTTTTATATATATATAGATAGATATTAGATATTTTTATATACACACACATATATATATATATATTATATATATATATATTATTTACATATATTTCAAATATATAATATATATATTTTATATATATATATAATATACATATTTTATATATATTTTCTATATATATTTTATATATGTATATATATATCTTATGTATATCTTATATATTTTATTTATAAATTTTATATATATATATATATATCTTATGTATATATTCTATATATATATATTATTTATATATATGTATATTCTATATATATTTTTATATCTATATATTTTATGCATATATATATTGTATATATATTTATATATATATATATATATTACATATATACGTATTTTATATATATATATTCCATATATATTTTATATGTATTTGTTATATTCTCATATATATAATATATCATATATATATATATTTCATACATATATATTTCATATATATATATATATATTATATATATTATATTATATATTATCACATGTATTATATATATTATATATACATGTTTTATACATATATATTATATATATATCATATATGAATTTTATGTATATATATATTCATATATATATGTATATTGTATAAATATATATTTTATATATACTTTATATATATATATATATATATATATATATATATATATATATAGTTATATAAAGGAGCAATATCGCAAGTCAAGAAAGAATTTATAAAAACTTTTCAAATTCGAAAATGTAGAAATATATAGAAATATATATTTATAGCACTCTGTTTATATTTCAATATCAGTGAGCCTTATAGTAGTAAAAAACGCAAAGATATGTGGAGTTGAAATTACATTATGTTATTGACAACGAAAAATGCGAAATATTGGTGAATGGATTTTTATTTCATAAAGTTTCAAATGTAGTCTCCTCTACTAAGATAAAAAAAAAATTAGCAAAGGGTTAGTATAGATTAATATCTATATTTGCTCGTTAGTACATTTCTTGAAAACAGTCGATAAAAATGTGTTTTGAAAGAAAATGAAAGTTCATATGTAGGATATCATTGGCAAACCAACCTTCCATGGCCAATTCAAATCATAAAATAGCGGATCGGTGAATATTAAAAGCAATGGGGAAAAGAAATTTAATAAGGTCAACGTTATGGGGAGTTTTACAATCTAGCTAATTAATAAGTGTACTTAAAAGGAATTAAACGAGGCAGAGAAGCGGAGTTTGAAAGAGAAAAGGGGTTACGTAGAGATGGGTGGGAAGATTAGAAGACTAAAATAGGTGATGTCAAGTTTATTGGTGTAAAGAAAGATTGTTTGATATAGAGGAAAAACGGTAAAAGATAAATAAATAGGTAAATTCAGAGGCATGTATGATTAAGAAATATATATATACATTGGTAAAAAAATTATAAAGGTAATGTTTAGGAAAAAGCCGTGTATGAAAGAAATATTACAATTGATAACAAAATATTGAGAAAGTAAAAACTGAAAAATATTCAACCTCATGTGTATCTAGTTAGAGAATAAAGTGGAGTGAAATAAATATTATGTTTTCGAACAGGTTGTAAATGTGTTGATATAGAGGGGGATATGGTAATTCATATTAAAATAAGGTAAGGGGAAATAATCAGTAAAGTTAAGGGTTAAGGTATTAAACAGGGTCAGTAGTAATGAAATTAGAAGTAATGAAATATAGGGAAAAATATAAAAAAATTAAATTTTATAGAATAGAGTGATAGAAAATAGAGCGGTATGGAATAGAAAGCGCAAAGGAGAATCATGTAATGCCGAACCGAAGAAGAAGATAGGTAGTTCTTTGGGGCTAAAAGTAGAGGGGATGAAAAAAAGCTACAGGTAGATGTATTAGAAGAGTATAAAGTAGATGTGTGCTAAATGGTAATAGACTAATTAAAATGACGTAAAGATGAAAAATGGAACTATCGTTAGAAATTGGGAAGAATTTAACGATGATAGTAACTATGTTAACCACCCCACAAATCTTTCGGATATATTGCCGGTTTCTCCTACAACCACAACTCAAGTACGAAATATTCATAATCAAACTATTTATAATAACCTTTATTTACCTAAATTTAATAATAGTAAGCATAATATTAACATTCAGCGAACACCCCCTAAAACCCATACGTACATTGGTATATACCTAGCGTTATTGTAAAACTCACCCTCAACTTAGACCTTAATTCTCTTTCCCTTTATTTCTTTTAATTTCAACCCATTCGCTATTTTATCATTTGAATTGGCCATGGAAGGTTGGTTTGCCAATGTTGTGATACTTCATATATAGTTATTTACTTTTTTATCTCTTTTCCATTTGAACTCTATATTTTAAAATAAGATCTCATATGCTTTTCTACTCAAGAACATTTAATTCAATAGATTGGATTTTACTTCCGCTCTTCAATATAAGATTCGTCTAAGATTCGTCTACACGAGCTTTTCGTCATTTCGGATATTTTTTGAAAAAGATTCCAAAGGATACCTTACTGAACTTTTCTTGGATTGTCTAATCGCCCCACCTATTACGAACCTTTGAATATCACGAGATATTTGCAATCAAAATCATTGGATATTGTTGAGTATTCTTTTTCATTTTTCCTATAAACGTTTTTTTTTTTTCCAAAAAAATTTTTATCGACTGTTTTCCTCCATCATAAATTGAAACTCCATGGAATAAGGAACATTTCATCTTTATTTCGTATTGCCTGTTTTGAATAAAATATCGTAAATTCAATTCTACAATGCTTTGACGTCTTATATATATATATATATATATATATATATATATATATATATATATATATATATAATGAAAGAGATAAAGAGAAGAGTTATTAGATTGAGAGATTTCCCACGATGAACGAAAATCAATCACAATCATCATATTACAAACCTACACACTTACTCATAAATTCGCCAGGGGCGTTTTAGATCTGAATTATCTCCCCTTTCGTCATAGTAAAGAGCGATACAATCCGTGATATAAAAATCTTTACACCCTTTCGTCCAGTCTCGCGTCTGATGAGCATTCACCCGAACACATGCATTCTTCTTACGCATTTCACGGTATGTGAGACACTGACTCAATTTTCACACATATATACATATATTGTGCGCAGTTTTTTAAACACAATCTCAAAGCGAGCACTGTCCGGTTTGTGAAGGATACATCTTTTTTTTCATTCATTATCGTTTCCGTGTTTTCTTTCATTTATAAATTTATAAATAAAGGAAAGACGGTTACTATCCCTAAGCCAAGACTCGATTAAACATAATATACAGGGTGACCGAAAAAAACAAAAGCTAAACGGAGGCCATCTAGAACATATGCTGTAGAACGGAGAAAAAAAGGCCAAAGACCCTAGTGTTTTGATGTGATGTTTTGAATATAATAAACTAGTTATGATCAAAGTTTCATTTCATTCGGACAAAACACTAAAAAACGGGGCCTAATTAGAGTTAGGGCCCGTTTTTTTGGGGGGGGGGTCACCCTGTATTAATCGAAATAAAGTTACAATTTCATATTCATGTAATAATGGAAATAAAAATAGAAAACATAGAAATCGTTACATTTATATATTCGATTTTCGAGGACAATGAAATTTCATTTTAGCCATGTTCAGATTCGATAAAATTTCCTTTTTTCTTTTAGCAAATAACTTTTATAGCAGAAACGACAAAAACTTCCGGATTAAAACGTTGACATATTCTAATCCCGTTTTACAGGGAAAAAAAACTTCGCTAAGATTTCCCCCCCCCCCCCATTTTCAGCCTAAACAAGGCACAGTGCCACTTTGATGTAGGGAGCTACTAACAGGGACATAAGTTGCAGGGTTATGTAAGGAGTTGAGCAGCAAGATGTCTATTCACATTTAACATGAACTTCTGCATGTCAGTACAGTTGGGAAAGCAGGAACCCAAAAGGGTGTCCCAAAGTTTACCAGTTATGGGGGAGAAATTATTAGAGTAGAAAACCTTCTTACATCTAGGGATCTCTACTGTGTAGGGTGGGATTTTGCTGCTTGTCGGATTTGTCGGGGGTATTTACGTCGAGGGGGTACAAGTGCTTGTAGTTCGTCGAGTATCCACCATTAAAATATTTGTAGTTGATGCGACAGACAAATTTCTGATGAACCGCCCCCTTTAGTAGACACTTTAAATATCCACACTAACGTACTGCACTTACAATAACCTTTATCCCTGAGTGGCTTTCGGGCCTTGATAAGTGGTGACCACCTTGTAAAAAAAAAAAAGAAAAAAAGAGATTGAAGCTTAGATGAAAGTTCAGAACCTATCAAGTTGGCGATTGTCTTTTGGTGCAAAAATGGCAGAAAAAACACGACTATGGTTCTTAAAATTTGCTCATTATAATTATGCTTTTAATTTCAATTGAAATTTTGATTGTTTTTCGAAGATAAAAAAAAATATTTATGTCCAGCCATAATTAATCGTTAGTAGAAATTATCCCATTTTTTAAATTATTTTAAATGGTTCAGGACTTCAATTTTTCATTTTTTTTTTCAAGATTATAAAAAGAATACTATGATGTTTATACGTTCATGCACACAAGCGAAATATTAGAATATCATATTTAAACTTTTCGCGGAAACTGTTATCATTAAAATAACCATAAATATTTTAAGCAGTTATATTACTTTTAGTGAAAATATTGAGCAATGCTTAATTCAATAATAATATCATTACTTCGAGAAATTAATATTGTTCGAGTCATATAAATTTCATTAACACGGACTTTAAGGGTCTTTTTTGTTCGAAACTATTTTTTTTAATTTTAATTTTATGATGCTTTATTTTCGTAAAAACAGAAATAAATTCATGTTTTATTAGTACTTCAAATAAAATTTAATAGTTTTGTAAACAAAAAATAATACATTTTCACTAAGTTTTTTTTTAATAATTTGATTGATTCCGTAATCGTTCATTAACAAATACTGAAAATCTCTTTAAAATTTGTTGATTTTTTGTATTTTAGTGAATTTTTTATTGAGGGGGGGGGGGTGATGAAAGATGTTTTTTTCCATTTCGGGGATCGGCCATTCATTTTGCACTGACCTATCCCTCACCATTACGCCAGCAATGAAATCACGTGTGAAAAAAAAAAACTGAAAGTCGGTCAATGACGACAGTTTTGTTTTGTGTGTGTGTGCGCGCACGCGCGCGAACACGTGTATTAAGCAAAAGAAACAAACTCACCACGCAATTTTTCTTCTGTTACCACGTGGCGCAAATCAGACAATTAAAAAATGCAAAACCAACAACAAACATGTGATGATTTATGAAAGTAAATTATAAAAAACAAAAAACTATCTTTCTCAACATTCACTATAAAAACTACTTTTACTAACGATGTCTTTGAAGTCTCGGCAAATTATCGCCTTCCACCCTTCAACGCTGCAAACATGAAAAACCGGTTCACTCAATAATAGGCATTATTCTCTGCGAGAAAAATAAACTCGCAGAAAAACAAATTTGTTAGTGCGAAGGAAGTACTGCTCACAGAAACTGAAGACAAGGTGACCAACTTATTGGATGCTGTTACACCAATTAGTTCATACGATACCCTGGCGCCATCATCAAAATAATGGTTCGCTCTGAAAAGGGCATACTACGATACCTTTTAAATAATATCAGTTTCAATGAAAGAATTCCTACATAGCTGTTTCGGCATATGAAACACAACTCGAAATACTATGTTTGAGAACATATTACGATGATTCTGACTGGAAAAACTCCACTGAAGCGCAACACAGATATTAGCACCGATCTTCACTCCCATTGACAAGCTAGCAAATTCGGTTGACAGGATTATCGAGACCAGCAGCGGTTTGCAGACGATCAACATATTATCCACTCATAATAGTCAATGCAATGATTGTCAAGTTTTGAAGGTTGAAATGAAATCTATGTAGAAAGTCTTCCAACAGGGAGCCAAGAAGTAATTCAGTTTCGAAGCAGGTATCATAAAAGCCATAGCATAGATAAGTTCCTTAACAGCCAACCTCGGAGTAGTATTCGTTGGTACTATTTTAATTTTGAAACAAAGTAAATGCAACAAATAACAGAGAAACTTCCATCCCAATCGACATGTTTTATGTGAAGGACAGCAACTATAGTTACATATTTCTACTGGATATCGTTGCAGAGATGGAGTATCCTACAACCAGCTGAAATATAAATCTATTTCTTTCACGTTCTAACTTCAAATAAAAAACGGATTATCGAGACCAGTGGCGGTTTGCAGGCGATCAACATATGATTCAGATGTACAACACTAAGTAATTTACTCTTAATTTAACGTTCTGCCTGCACTTTATCTAGAAATTCATGCAACGTTAGAATGTCTATCATAGGAGCCGATTTCCTATCACTTTATAAATTGTCTGTCCACATGTACAAACATTCTAGAGCGATATAGTAGAAATCAGGGCGATGAGAATACTAACGCAGTTTGGTCGAACTGGAGTCTGTCCAACAACCCACCACACAAAGGAATATATCAGCATTCTTGACTAATACCCAGATACCATCATACCATTTGACATAAATGGCACAATAAAACACAACACCACATCAGAATTACAAGCTCTCCTGTTTAATTTAATCCTCGACTTCTAATGCTTGAAAAATACACCTAAAGCGAGAATGTCAGTATGAGTTAATTAGTCATCGATGAAATTTTCCGGATGATTTTACAAGCTATTTATTATTTGATAGATACCATATTGAATATTGTATTAAATATTTGCTTAAATAAAAAGTTTGGACTGACATAATATCCTAACTAGACAAAGAACACAACACAGATGAACGTTAACGTCAAATCAATCCGCCAGATACAAATAAATATTGCAAAGCTTCTATATATTCTCATTTAGAAAGAGGCAAAATAATGGTATATTCATCATAAAGTAAACAATTCCTATGACACAGCAACAACAAAGTTTAGTGAAGTACGTTTCTGAGAAAAAAGTATTTTGTATTAATTGTCTTCATCATCACAAATTAGAAAGAAGCGTTATCAATAGCAAATGCTTCGATGACAACCCACAAAAATATTAGAATAACAAACTTAATGTTTTTTTTTTATTATTTAAAAGCTAACTGAAAACAAGGGGTGTCAATTGTGATATTTTTCTATAAATATATTTATATATTTATGCATATCAAAAGATGTCTTAAATGGTTTGGGACCATAAACCAATAGGTGTGGCTAGAGATATTTTACCTGAAAGCACTTCGTTCAAGCTCCTTGGCTTAATATTCACAGGAAACATGAATTGGAATAGATACGTCGAGATCATTGCTAAGGCTACTGCAAAGAAGGTGGGCTCTCTCTATCGTGCTAGAAAGATACTTACGCCTGAAAGTATCCTGTACCTCTACAAAGCCTCCATTCACCCATGTATGGAGTACTGCTGTCACATTTGGGCTGGTGCATCTGCTACTAGGCTCTCGCTCCTAGACAGGGTCCAAAAGAGAGTCGCTAAATTAATAGGTCCCGGACTGTCATTTAAGCTTCAGCCCCTGTCCCATCGACGAAATTTTGCATCCCTCTGCTTGTTTTACAAGTATTTTAATGGTGGATACGCTGACGAACTACAAGCCCTTCTCCCCCCTCGACGACAATATCCCCGACAAACCCGACAAGCAGCGAAGTCCCGCCTCTATACAGTTGAGATCCTTAGATGTAAGAAAGCCTTCAACTCTAATAGCTTCTTCCTCATAACTGCAGGACTTTGGAATTCTCTTCCGGTTTCCTGCTTCCCTGATTGTACTGACATGCAAATTGTAACGCTGGGTATGGGCCAGCTGCCAACATTGCCTTGCTTTTTATTGAAACCAACCGAGAGCTCTTTTTAGTATCCTCGTTGTTCCCTTAAGTTCAAGTGTAATGTGAGCATACATCTTGTTGTTAAGCTCCCTACATAGTACACCTGCAACTTAGGTCCCTGATAGTAGCCCCTTACATCAAAGTGGCGATGTGCCTTGGTTGTGGGTGAAAATATAATAAAAAATCATCACCGATAAAACAGTCTATAGCGGCCATCAGACCAGATTAAAATACCGTGCTTATACCACCATGTAATGTTAAAATTAAATCGAATATAATAACCCAAAGCATGGCAAAGTATAAATTAAATATTAGCTCAAATGAAATGAATTACAAATTACAAGTACATGATGTAAGAATATCTGATGATAATCAAGATAGATCATTATCAAATCGCATGAACCCGTTGTTAGAATTGGTTATTCTGATATTTGTCTGGTCGGAATTCTTTCTAGAAAGACATCGAGTACTTACGGGAGATGCCATAGAAAGTTGCCAACATCCTTAGTGAAACTGATTTTTGTGAAACGAACTTAATTCGAACTTGAAACACTCAGGTCGTCGTTCCTTCTCATGAACCACTTGACCATTGTCACCTCCGACATAGAAGATATCATTATATCATGAACAATTATTTTTATGAAAGTTTCA
Source organism: Euprymna scolopes (assembly GCF_053919585.1). Classification (NCBI taxonomy): domain Eukaryota; kingdom Metazoa; phylum Mollusca; class Cephalopoda; order Sepiida; family Sepiolidae; genus Euprymna; species Euprymna scolopes. The sequence goes on from NC_136492.1 coordinate 99,029,053, forward strand.
TTTTATTCCATGGCGTGAATGCCTATACATCTATATCTCCGTTTATTTTATTGATGCATAATTACTACACCAATATTTATACAAAAACTAATATTGATCTTGAGCAAGTGGTACAATGGGGAAAGGAGTGGCTTTTTACTTTTAATGCATCTAAAACCAAGCTTTTATCGTTACATCATCAACGCTCTTATCCCCATCTGGCATCAATTAAAATGAATGGCTCTCGTCTTGGGGAAGCCTCATGTTTTGACAAACTTCTGGGCTTGACCTTTACTCCTGATCTTAAATGGAATATATACATTAAATCCGTTGCCAAGGCCGCTGGAAAGATGCTGGGATCCATCCATCGATCCAGTAGATATCTCACTGCTGCTGCATATCTCTATCTATATAAGAGCCAGGTACGTCCAAGGATGGAGTACTGTTGCCACATTTGGGCAGGAGCTGCTAAAAAGGACTTATCCTACCTTGATAGAGTTCAAAATAGACTTTGTAGCCTCATAGGGGATGTCCTTTTCTCTTCGCTGCAACCTCTTTCTCACAGAAGAGATGTTGCGAGTTTGTCTCTGCTTTATCGTTATTTTCATGGCAAGTGCTCGGCTGAGCTCCAATCTATGGCCCCCCTCGCCAAACTTTCACAAGAAACACCCGTCTAGCAGAAAACACTATATCACTAATTTCCCCAACTCTTTATCTGTGCCTAAACCTAAAAGTAGGTTACATGAGCAAAGCTTCTTTCTTGGAACTGCACGCCTATGGAATTGTCTTCCGTTTTCCTGCTTTCCAGCTGACTACAATATGGTTGTCTTCAAGTCTAACGTAAACAAGTTTTTGGTGAGCCGTTCCATATAAGTTTACAAATTTACCAAATTTCCATTACTAACGGTTACTATATTATCCAATTTCTACTGTACACTCTAACCCTTATCCTCGAGTGGCCTCTTGGCCTTGATAAGTGGTGATGCTTATGTAAAAAAAGCAACAAAAAAACCTTAACCTATAATGCTAGTATTAAATTAGCTGTTCTACCCATATGTTAATATTTCCTATCTATATAACAATTATTTATCGATAATTTAAACCCCTTAAATTATTTTATAAGTATATCCCCTCCTTTTATTAAATGAGCTGACGATTTTAACTATTTCTTTGAATTAATGTAGTCTATATTTGATGTAAATATTGTACCACTTTATTCAACTTTTTCTTTATCGAGTCTAGACTCCCTTTGGAATATGTTTTTAACCCATCTTTTTCTGTATTTTATTAACTGTCATACAAATATGATTTTTTTCGTCATTTGTTGTTTTCAATTCATGTGCTAATCAGCAAAATTTATAGGCAGTCGATGAATATGATTTTGCTAACTAGTTTCCTCTGTCAGCCATTCATTGAAACTCCATGGAATACGAAAACATTTTAAATCTTTAATTTGCATTTCTCTCTCTCTCTCTCTCTCTCTCTCTCTCTCTCTCTCTCTCTCTCTCTCTCTCTCTCTCTCTCTCTCTCTCTTTAACCCTGGACATAAATGAGCATTTATCTGTTTAAGCCGATCCCACAATGCATTCACGGATTCAACTATAATCAGACATTAATTTCTAACGCAGGCAAACAAAAGAAGTAAATTAAACTGACGTCAATTCAGTCATGAAAATATCAGCTTGACCTCTCTTTTCCCGCTGACTGACTTCTCTCTGTTTACAGAGACAGCGGCAATCGTTTTTTTTTTTCTTTCTTTTTGGTTGCACTTCTAGTTAACAAATCATTTAGCCATATTCTGCGAGTCTCCAATTTTCTAATATTCAAAGAGATGATGAATTCTTTCAGGACCACCGACCCCATGGACTAATGCTCCCAAACGTATGCTACTGTTACCTACACTAAATACATCAATTCTATATGGAATGCAAGTTTTCACATTTAACACAATAGAAACGTGTAAATGTGAGGGACTTTTATTTCGTTCGTGTTATACTTTATTTTCTGTTATCTTACGTAATGGGACACAAAATAAACTACGTTAACCTCATGCGCAGAGTTGAAGATTCCGTGTAAAAACAACTGCTTCTAGAGGGTAAGTAGCTCGATTCTGCCATTCTTTAACATCCCAATTTAAGAGAACTCCATAACAATACATATGTTGAATATATATATATATATATATATATATATATATATATATATATATATATATATATACGACACAATCACGTTGACACAACGGTTCTTGCCGCCAGATCACCGAAGTTAAGAAACGTTGAGCCCAACCAGTACCAGATGGATGACTACTTAAGAAGGTTAGGCGCTGTATGTACTACGCCAAATTGTAGAAATTTCCAGGTTGATATCTGGGGGCACATTAATTCACCGGGAGAGATGCATCCCTAGCCTTCGTTAAGACGTGTATCTAGGAGAAGAAAAACTCTTACGTAAAAACTTTCCCGGCGAAGCACCACGTATGTATACTGTATACTCTGTCTTGTGGCAGTCATCTGCACCGACGAAGGTTGACAGTAATACCAAAAAGAGTGGTTGGTTCTACACAGGGCCTTCACCACAAGTCATCTGTGTGTATTTCCGAGGTAGAAATCGACGGGAGAGTCCGTTATCATCATCATTATATATATATATATATATTTCGGGAAGTGATATACAAACTGCCATTAGCGCATAAAGCGACGCTCATTGTGTAAACAAATCGAGCGGAGGCATTTGGACGATGTAAAACATCGTTAAATTCATTACCCACATAGCAGCAGCTGTATAGCGTAATGTTGAGAAGCCTTGAATGTCACTTGGGCGGTCAAGTTTCGATCCTGGCTTGAGGCAGTTGCCTGTCTAGCTGCTCTGATAAAAACAGCGAAACAGTACTGCATGTGGATGACTATATATATATATATATATATATATATATATATATATATATATATATATATATATATATATATTTAAGCAAACATTTATTATTAAATCCAAGACACTTTGCTTTATTATTCTTTTTATTAATTTTTCGATTTTCCGTATAATATTTTTTTATATCAAAATCGAAAATATTAATAAAGGTTCCATAGTTGTTACTGTCACGATCGTTTTCGATTTGTCCCCGAATCATCGAATCATTTTCAGGGGTTGCGGAAGTAAAAATACGAAAGAGCTAAAATGGAAATTAAAAAGTGAAAAGTAAAATACACATTAAACCGCGTTAGTTAAAATATATAAAGTCGATGAGAAGTCGATTAAAAATTCAAATATTTTAATCAGCAAGTTCGTGGGTACTATTGACAAACTCTGTCCTTTACGTGCTGCGCAACGCATTTTAACACATTGCTGCTTTTCTCGAATGCAATATTATTTATAGTGATGACTTCTAATATATGACGCTTCAAGAGTTTTTCATTTTTTAATATTATTTTCACGTTGTATAATTTTTGTGTTGTCGACCAGGACCTTTCTAAGATTAGAGGGGGGACAGTTGTATTCTTTATCAAATGTTGATAGATAGCGCTAGTATTGTTTAAATGCATGGTGATTCGCCGGGACAACGTTGTCGTTGTATGCCCGATGTATGTATTATTCAAATATTTATTTTTGGAGTTACATTATTCCAGAGAGCATTTGAATCTATACACTACATTGTTCCTTATAGCCGGTGAAGAGTTGTTGTGTTCTAAACTTCTTGTAGTAAATAATAAATATAATTTTAGAGTTGCTGTCAGTAGGCGTCACATATCTACGAACAATATGTTTAATTGCATTTTCTTCGATTCTAAAGTTAGGTGTCATTTGATTTGGGTAAAATATATTAATGGAGTTTGCATTACGGCCCTGCCTAATATTCTTCGTTGCATTTAATAATGTTTGCTTGAATATATATATATATATATATATATATATATATATATATATATATATATATATATATATATATTGTAGTGAATAATACATAGCTTATCTGGGTGTAGCTGCCAGAGGTGAGGATGCTCTTCCAACAGTCAAGAAGAACAACAGCCTTGTGGTTATTTATATTAATAGAGTAAGGTAATTGTTATAAAAACCTTCCTCCTTTGTGAAGAGTCACTTTCTGCGTTCTGATTATCAGGTACTGCCTCACGATTTCTCGCAAGAACGCTGTCATTTCGATCATTGTGGAACTGTTAAAGTGAGAATAACTTTTTATTCCTGAAGATGATGTCATTGGGCATGCCCTTTTTGATACGGTTTGATACGGTTTAATAACAGTTGATACGATTTGATACGGTTTAACAACAGTTGATACGGTTTGATACGGTTTAACAACAGTTGACTCTGGATGAGTCCCTTTCCAATTACTGTCGCTTTTGGAGTTTATACAGTAACATCTTCGACATATTCTTCGCATAGTCCTTCGTGATGTTTGTGCTTCCTTTGTGCCATTTGTCTTATGTATCTTTTTGGATTTTGTCTGATTTTTCCCTAACATTTTGATGAGTTTAGATGTTCTAGAGGTATGGGGACGGCCTGGTTGTTGTCTATCTTTGATCGAGGAAATTTTTAGGTAACAACAAATCTTTTAAAGAAACATAGAAAGGAACAACAGAAAAAATGGATTGAACAATAAAAAATTCCTTCAAAACCGAGAATACACGGAATAAAAAAGGGACTTCTTTAATTACCTTAATTAAAAACCTAACACTTAAGAAATTTCCTTATTCTATTAAATGGGGAAAAAATCAAAATCTCACACACCAGGATTTAAAATTTGATATCTTTGCATCTCCAAAGCAGTTAGAACGATTACTTTCCCTAGAGTTACAATGAATACTAAAAATGAATTGACTTCACAATGCAAACACACGAGAAAATTTAAAATACAACCAATTGGAAATAACGTAGAGAATTCCGCATATGACAATAAAAATCAACTCCACTATAAGAATATATATACTTAATATTATTTCACTCAAAATACTCAATCTTGCATTTCTTTTCTTATATATAATCTATTATGTTCAATCAGAACCCTTATATTCATCTGCGTATAGTACTATTTCGACTCCCCTACACTTGTACCATTCTAACTCATAAATTTCATATTCTTCTACTTTTCACAATCTAAGTTGAAATAAATGTTAGATTTGCTCAACTACAATTCGTTTTCGTAGCCTTTCTGCAATCTCCTTCTATTTGTAGAAACATAACCCATACAATTTATCCAAAACCTCTTGATTAAATCTAAAAATTAATTAATTGAAATTTAATAAGACTAATAACATCGGCATCAATAATACGGTAGGCATTCATTTAAATACTTCTATATCCAACCTATCTTCGAGATAATCTTCGTTATGGATAAATTTATGGATCAAATTTAACTTACAAAGTTCGCAAGCATTTAACTTCTGAAACTTGAATCTCATTTGAAAAAGTTGTTTTTTTAAAGAATTCTTATTTGTTTATTGATGTTAGTACCAATCATCTATTTAATTCGGATACTTCAAATAATACTATTCTTATTCTAGATTACTGTAATCGATAATTCATTTATACTATAGCTTCATAATTTATATACTATACATATGACTTTTCAACCTATCCCATTATTTCTTCATTTAATCTTTTAAACTTTTATCCCAGATTTATCGCATGAAACTAATACGTCCTATTATTTAGCGAATTCGTATATTATATTATTACCTTCTGCTGTGACACTATATCTCAGTGCCACGGTTGTTAACACACTCTATGGTCTGGTGGTGATTTGGCTGTGGGCGTAGAGATACACAGAAGTTCAATCCCAGAATTCCCTTTCTTGATCGATTTCTTTTTTTCGGCCGGACGACATGGGGTGAGCACGCGCGTTTCTGTCTCTCTGTGAACGAGAGGAGGCGACCCCCTCCCCCTCAACACTAGTTAAGTATAGTTAGTTAATAATTGTAGGACATTTAAAGTGTAAATTGTTTTTGTAATATATATTTTTGTATAATAAAAAGTTAATTATGAATCATAAATATTACGATTGTGTCGTGTTGTGTGTTTTATTGAGTCTACCATGAATACCTCAATCAAACAACGAAGTGGTCCGGAGGACGAAGAAAGAAAATTCCAATCAAAATGCCACCAGGGTGAAAGGGTCATCTTGAGAGAATAACGGATCCACACCCACATCAAACATCTCAGGTACGATTTTCTTCTTAATACACATACCCTAATGACTGGCCATCTTCAAATCTTCATGAGACCATTTCTAAGACATTTAGTGTAACACGTGAAGTCAGTTACACACCAGTGACCGGCTGATCGTGTTATACTGCTATATAACTATTTTTAACATATTTTAGGTTACTTAATTTTGCTAGTAGTTTTAATCCAGCATGCCGCCTTTTATATTTTCCCTATTAAATAAAAAATTATATTAACTTTACACCAGCTGAAAATGAAATTATTTTGAATTGAACTTTAATTTTTTAATTTACAGCTTATTCAATCTTTATATTCGACTTGATTTATTTCATGATTTATTTTATTATTTTATTTTATTTTTTACCCACCATCCACTATTTATTATTCAAACAATCTCCCCCTCCACTTATTCTTTCTTTCACGCCTTCTGCAGTCTCCATTCCTATCAAGACACCCCCCTCCTTTACCCACTTCTTACGCACTGTCGGCAGCTTCCCGTTTGGCTCTAAGGCCGTATAGACGCTTTCTTTCTCCTAATATTCATTCGTTCCTTGTTTCCCTCTACCCTGCCATATTTCATTAAATAATAACTTCCGATTTGCTCCCTTGTTGATTCTATTTATCCTCTCTTTCTCTCTTGTATTCTCTCTTTCTGTAATTGTTTATAATTTTCTCTTCATTTAATAGAGTCTGGAACAATAAGCAAACGAAAAAGAACTTGCTGTGTTTAAAGTTTTTTTTTTTTTTTTAATTTCAGCTCTTTGAAATGTAACAACTTCGAACTGTTTAACGTCCAATTATCCTGAATTTTCCATATAACTTTTTCTACGGACTTTATAATACCAAAAAATGGGATATATTCCTCCAAGATTCTACTATTGCTAAAAAAAAAACTTTACCTTTCATTGTGGATACTGAATTCAACAAATGTGGATTTTACCTTCAACGTTGGAATCTTTAACCAGTTTGGAACATAAAACTAACATTCATTTCTATTCCAATAACACCACTCGAATCGGATGCCTGCATTGCGTATCCTTTTTATTGCACAATCCTTTTTTCTGTTGTCCTTTTTTATGCTTTTTTACAAGATTATAATCTTGAAGATGTTCTCAATTTATGTGCTCAAAAGCAAAATTATGTCCATCCATAATAAATATTTTGCTAAAGACATTCCTCTGAGGAGATGAGTCTCATCTCGAAAATCCATGAATTAAGGAAAGAACTTTAAATGTCGTGTATTTCTTGTTCAGATAATAAAGTTTTGCTTTGAAAATTCTATATTTTACTGAAAAAAAAAATTAAATATAAAACCTACAATTTTTACTTTGCTCTATCTAGTATATTGAGCAATTTTATTTGACTGGGATTGTCTTACATAAAAATATTTTCGCCAACAATATTTTGTAAGACTGTGAACCCTAAAATTCGTTAATCTATTATTTAATTCATGTCGTTATTCGGATATATATATATATATATATATATATATATATATATATATATATATATATTGTGTACATATATATAAATATTTATACATATATACAAGTTACATCATATATTGGCAACAGAGCTTATCAGTTGTAGATTTTCTTTTTTCATTGTCGAATTGAACCGTAAAATATCCAAATATTAATTTACTTGGACGACGCCCGGAGTCACAAAAAACATCATCATCGCAAACATTAATTAATGAGAAACGTATTACCTCCCTTTATATTCGCTCCTTTTTCAGTTATCTTTATCAGTTAAAAATCATTAAAACCATTTCCTCTCTTAAAATGTTCAAAACAAACAAAACATGCCCGTCTGTTTACGGTTTCAAATTTGCTATTTTATTTTATAATTAAAAAAAAATGTTCAGAAGAGACTACGTTTTTTTTTTACTGTTGATTATTTTTTAAATTTAAAACAAATGTGCAAGTGAATTGATATCTTTTCCATTATACTTTATATTATAAATTATTCAAGAAAACAAAACAAAACAAAACCATGTGTTGTGTGTTAAATTTTCATTGAAAAAATTTAAATTTTTAAATTACTCGTTTTTAGTCTAAACAGGTTAAACATAATTTTACTAAAAAAAATTGTTTTAAATTCGTCGTTATTTTATTTTTATTATACTTATAATGGCTTTTATCAAAGGCCTTTGATAGGGTATGGCATAAAGGTTTACTTCACAAGATCTCCAGCTATGGTATAGCTGGAAATGTCTTCTCAATTATTATATCATTTCTCTCTGATAGGTTCATAAGAGTAGTAGTTGATGGGCAAAAATCAGAAACTCACAGTATACATGCTGGAGTCCCTCAGGGGTCCATCCTGGGCCCAACTCTTTTCCTGATCTACATTAATGATCTTCCAAATCACATTCTTACATCATTCGTAGACATTTTTGCTGACGACACTACCATCTATGGTAGCACATCTAAGACAGTAAACGACCAAGTTCTCTCCGATTCTCTCTCCTCTGATCTTGATCACGTTTTACAATGGGGAAAGGAGTGGCTGGTTACTTTTAATGCATCTAAAATCAAGCTTCTATCTTTAAATCATCAACGTTCTGATCCCCATCTGGCATCAATTAAAATGAATGGCTCTCGTCTTTGGGGGGCCTCAAGTTTTGACAGGCTTCTAGGCTTGACCTTTACTCCTGATCTTAAATGGAATACGTACATCAAATCTGTTGCCAAGGCCGCTGGAAAAATGGTCGGATCCTTCTATCGATCCAGTAGATATCTCACTGCTGATGCAATTCTCTATCTATATAAGAGCCAGGTACGTCCAAGGATGGAGTACTGTTGCCACATATGGGCAGGGGCTGCTAGAAATGACTTGTCCTGCCTTGATAGGGTTCAAAATAGACTTCGTGGCCTCGTAGGAGATGTCCTTTTCTCTTCGCCGCAACCTCTTTCTCACAGAAGAGATGTTGCGAGTCTGTCTCTGCTTTATCGTCATTTTCATGGAAAGTGTTCGACTGAGCTTCAATCTATGGTCCCCCCTCGCCAAACTTTCACAAGAAACACTAGACTAGCTGAAAACATTATCAATAATTTTCCCCACTCTTTATCTGTACCTAAACCTAAACATAGATTCCATGATCAAAGCTTCTTTCTTAGAACTGCACGCATGTGGAATTGTCTTCCGTTTTCCTGCTTTCCAGCTGTCTATAATATGGTTGTCTTCAAGTCCAACGTGAACAAGTTTCTGATGAGCCGTTCCACTTAAGTTAACAAATTTACCGAACTTCCATTACTATCGATTACTATATTGTCCTTTTGACTACTGTACACTCTTTAACCCTTATCCTTGAGTTGCCTATCGGCCTTGATAAGTGGTGACGCCTGTGTAAAAAAAAAATTCTTTTTTTGTGTGGATTCTGCAAGTTTTCATAAATTTGCATATGAAAAATAAAGTATCCGTTTAAAATAAGGACGAAACGACGCTTTATTTCGTATTGAAAGTTTAAGAGAAAGAAGTATAACTGTTGATTCGTCATAAAGTCATTAGATTGAAAATAGATGAATTAGATTGTATAAAGCTACCGAAAACAGAAATCAGAATTTCAAAATAAATATAAGTAGTTTTTGTTATTCGAGTTGATCTGCTAATTCCTCGACCAAAATTTATTCCAAATAAAATTTGGTCGCAGAATTCAACGTGATTCTCGAAGAAACGAGGCTCTATTTAACGTCGCTGGATCTTCATCCAGCGAATCTTACAATTGCGTCCAGAGCGAACAAATGTAGTTATTTTAAGCTTTTCTGTTCACCAAACACATACTAAATTGACTGGAGCAATGAATATTTTTCCCTTTACAATATAAATGATACGAGGTCGGTTAAAAATAGTCGAATTCTGTATCCCACCAATATCTGCAAGGCCAAAGGCTAATAATTCATTCTTTTCTGAAACTCGAAGAGATCAGAACATATTAATACTAATAGACAAAGCGAATCGAAAAGATGGCGTTGCCTATATGCTCTAAATATAAGAAAGCTGCTTTGAAGCAAAGTCAGTGCATGCTTATCGGATATATCAAAACTAATTTCTTTGGCGAATTGTTAATGTAGTAATACATAATTAGATTATATGACTCTTCAGTGCACAAAGAGAAACAGAAATAATTTGTCTGAGCCCATTCTTCCTATTCTTATGTCTCGCCTTGAGGTCAATCAAGATTCACTTTTCCAATGTTGATACGCTAGAGAGTTCATCAAATGTTGTTGGCATTGGACGAGGATCCACCAGAGATTGGGGCGCGAACTTGAGATTTTTGCAAAAAGTTGAACGTCAAAGTCCGTAAAAAATATTGACTTTTAATCCTTAATGATTAATGTAATATAAACGATAAAATAATATCAAATTATAAAATCATGAAATCTATATATATAAAAGCGAAACTGTGTATGTATGTTCGCTTTTTGTGCATGCCCAAGAAATGCTTTTTTCCGAGAAGCGATCGGTCGACTCACTTCTTCTTAAAACTTTTTATATCACGTCTAAATGATAATATCTACGAGTTAACAGCTGAGGTCGCCTGTCTATTTAATTTGACCGACTTTCAAAAGATAAATATTCAAGATTTTTCGATCGCCGCATGTGCATTAAGCTTTTTCGTATAAAAAAAGAAGCGAACAGACTCGCGGTAAATAAAACACTGTCCCACAGCCAAAGTTGACGTCATTAAGTCGTCAAAAATGGGCACCTGCCGTTAAATGTCGGATGTTTTTGTTTTGTTTTTTGTTTTTTTGTTTTTCACACTTTATTATTTTTCAACTGCGTGTCAAGACATCGGTTTTTTTTTAAACAGATACCCGGCCAACGATTTTTGTTTTCATTCACCCAAAAACACATACACCTCCAAACACCCGGGCAACGCCGAGTACCTCCCGTTAGTAAAATATAAAAGTAATAAAAAGATAATAGAATGATAAAATAACATAATAAAATAATTTAATAATAAATATAATAAGATAATAAAACGATAAAATACCGATAAAATAATTTAATAAATAATAAAATATTTGAATAATAAAAAATATGAAAACGAGATTTATAAACATAAACAATGTAATATATAACTCTTATTAAAGATTTACTGAAAGTGGTGATAATGGGATAGAAAAAAATTAGGATTGAGGTAATGATACTAAAAGTAATAAATCATAGTAGAACTAAGATGGAATAAAGCGAAATATAAAAGTGACATGAATTAAAATAGTTGCTGTTAATATTGAATTTAGGGGAAACGTGTAGGTGGCTGAAAAGATCATGTAATGATTTTTCTAGAATTTTCTTTTTGTGACTTCAATTTCATTACAAATATGAACTTTTAAAGGGAGGGATTGTTAGTTATTTATAACTATTGAATGAAACAATATTACCTTTACCAACTCGGCTTTGCGCGGTAATTAGGTAACTTGTCATGAAAACGTTCCAATCATTGTGTTTTAGAATTTTATGATGGAATTACTCTTATTCTTAAAAAAACTTTTCATTCGTTTTTTAAAGAAGAAATGTTTATAATTTCCTTTTGAAATTTTCGTTGACCTTCCTTGTATTTAAAAGCGCTGGAGGTCAGTCTTTGCATCACAATACAGACCGATTGTAATTCGTTGGAATCTGATAAATCAAGAAATGTCAATCACTTCAGCAAAGGTATTTTACTTATAAGCAATATAAAATTCCTCCTACAAAACCAACAGCTGATATGCTGACTGTAATATTGCAGAGGATAGGTGAATCTGCAGATAGCGGACTTCGTTTCTAGAACTATACCTTTTAAAATACCAACGACTTTCGATAAAGTCTGTCAGAAAGGTTTGTTTCACATATATCTTCTCGACCACCAAATCCTTTTTTTTTTATAGATCTATAAAAATGTTTTTTGAGTGAACAGAAGTCGGAAGCACATAGTTTCAATGCCGGTGTGGCTCAAGGGTATTTTTTGGATCTATCCGTCTTTTAATTATCATTAATAATTTTCCAAATCATATTTTGAGATCATTTGTTCAGATATCTATGGAAGCGTTTTAAGCGACATAATTCAAAAATACGTATACTAATGATTACAATCAAGGCCGAAATCAACTGAAGATCAGTGCTAATGAGATCATCATTTGAATCATAGACAATATTATGACAGTATCGAAACGTTGATTGAAATAGACAAAATTTCAATGCATTGTTCGTTGACAATGAACGGCCATGTTGTAGTCTATGTGAATGAGAGAAGTTCTTGGAAAGGATCTGTTCATACAAATTCCGTTTGGTTTTAGCTACACTAGAAGAAAGGGAACTTCTTTGTAGTGACAGTAGCAATACAAAGAAGAACCATAAATTGGATCTCGGTCGAGCACTGACTATGAAAATAATGACAGCGTAAAGAAAAACTAGCAACGTCTTTTATGAGAGAAAGGAATGTAAGAAAACAAGAGATAATCACCCACTAGATTACGAAGTTGATTTTGTACTCTGCCCTAGTAAAAAGGTGCGCTGAGCGGGATCCTCACCAGTTTAAACAGCAGCAACCTGTCTTTTGATATGTCTGACTCTTATACAGCTAAATGGGGTTAAGTATTTCCTGGGGCTTTCAAAGATCAAACTATTTTGTTAGTGATCTTTTCAAGAGATTTCATGAAAGTCTTGTGTTTTATGTGTAAGTAAAAGCTATTCCTAAGTCCAGAAGTGGACAGTTTCGCGTCCTCTTATGAAAAAGTTTTGAGTTATTGTTTTCTTTTTCCGTATTGACTTAAATATGGTGAATAAGATTATCCGTAAATTTTTAATTAATGTTTATTTACTTATATATATATATATATGTATATGTATATATATATATATATATATATGTATATATATATACATATATATATATATATATTAGTTAGCTGTGTCTAACATTGTTTATTATTGATTTTTATCAAATATGTTGTTTTCAGTTTTATTAAATTGAACTTGTCTATTTGACTATTATTTCCCAACAAATATATATATATATATATATATATATATATATATATATATATATATATATATATATATATATATATATATATATATATATATATATATATATATATCCGGTTTTTTTTTTTCAAACTGTATCTCCTGCGAGAAGGAAGATCACAGAAGGCGGCTGAAAAGATTGCATATTTGTGAACCATTTTTTATGGGTCTTGCCAATCGTAAATTGAGTTAAACTGCTCTTCTACGCATACGCAAATATATACGTTTATACGTCTATTTTACTTTATTTTGAGCTGTTTTTGTTTTCTATCCAACTGACGATAGTTCTCGCGATAACGTCTTAGGCTTGAACGCTATACATTTGGTTTTCGGTATCCATTTCGATTCTATCTGATGGTAACCGAGTCATATTTATTTATTTATTTACTTTTGAAATCACGATTACATATTAGGTAAAATATCATATGAAATAATCAATAGAGAATTGATTCGATCACAATGTATAATACTAAATCTGGATAAATTAAAATATATTTTAATTTATCTGCGTTCAAAATTTTTTAATCCGAGTTCAAACCTCCTCATTTTTCCATTTACTCGCACATAAGTCTGACACTTAACAAGCTAGTTTCCTCCTCCCTGTATTCGTTGGGTAATCAGAATTTCTTCTTTCGCTATTCGTCTGCTCGATGACTTACTTCACCTGCCTTCTTATGATTTATACATTTATGAGTGAAAATAAAAAATTGAAATGTAATTTAAAAAGAAAAAATAGGGGGGGGGGACCAAAACTGAAAGTAAAAAGATTTCCAAACAACGGCGGGTTTTTACGGTTGATTAATATTTTGATATCGTTTTATCAATATTTAAGAACAAACATTTTTTTTAATAGGCATTTTTAGGCACGAGAGGTCCTAGTAACTGCCTTTAGATACTAGCCACAATGTTAAATACGGATAATCATTTGCGACACATTATTTTTTAAGGAAATATGATCAGTAAGTATAAGAACTATTTATTTTAGTTTGCCTATTCAATTATGGTGTATTTGCGTTATAAAATCGTATTTAATATTTAACAATAAAATATACGCTTGAAGTTGCCATACATATTTGGTGGGAGTACTAAAAAAGGATGCCGTTTAAGAGTTTTCCCATATATGTATACTCTCAATATTCTTCACTAGTTTCTAGACTGTTTTTTTTTTTATTCCTTCTTCTGCGGGTTTCTCCCTGTTTTTATATCTTTTGTTATAAATCGAATTTATGGAAGCCTTTCTTAGCGTCACTTCTTTAATTATATATTTTATATTCTACGCCTATTATCAGCGCTGCTGGTGTAGTATTATTTGTCTAGGCTCGTGTACATGTTAAGTTGAGAAAATGTCTCGGTTATTTGAGCCATCTGTAACTATAAAAGTCTGATTTTCATGAATAAATGCTCATATGGGGTGTTTGGGTTACTGGTTGTCCGTAATAGCCAGGTAGGATGTGAAGTTAAAACGGGGATGGTGTGTCAGGGAAATAGACAGCGGCTTACAGAGAACGCTAAGAGGGTGTAGGAGACGTGAAAAAGACACTGACCTCTTAGCTGTTGGGGGAAAACGGGTAATAAAATGAAGAAAAATAAAACAGGTCGCAAAGTAAGCGCGAAGGTGGGTGCGGGGGCTGCGGGGCAGCTGCTGTAAAAGAATGTCTGATATGTCTAGCGGGTAGTATTTGAGGAAGGGCTGGTGTGTGACGAATAGAATTTAGAACTAAAATAGAGAAGAAAATCTCGTTAATTCACGTCTCCCATAATTTGTAAGCCATTCCTATTTTACCTGGCCATTTTACTCGCCAACCTGAAGTGGAGTAAAGTTGGGGTCATGTACTTTACAGTATCGCTGCGAGACCAATCGTACATTTTATGGCGAGGCCCTCTAAAATGTAAGCTTTAAAAGTGTTAACAATGTTAGAATATATGTTTATTTTAATTCACGGCTCATGTATTAAACATATATTCCAAACATATCCATTATTAAAACGAAAAGCTAAGAGTAAAAATATTAATACATTTATTACAGTTAATATTTATTAAAAAAAAAAAAAAAAATAACAAGCTGCATGCATTATAGAAAACCTATAAAGATACTCCTTACTCTACATTTAAGGTAGAAAAAATAGCTTACTCAGTTTATGGGCGTCCTACAGGAGAAGGCCGAAAGCTATGAATTCTTAATACTCTCTCTGGTCTTTATCGGGCACAATCAATAGAAAACCATCCAAACCAGTGCAGGACCACTTCCCTACAACTAGTGGCATACCAAGGCAAATTGCTGTTTTCGGTCCTATTCATAAGACCGGTTGCATTTTCTTCGAAGGACAACAAGTAAATAAAGATTTGTAGTGATGTTGATCTATAAAAAACATTGTATTTGAAAAGGAAACATAATTATCTGATAAACAGGTTTATTGAATTTTTCCTTTGCAAAGTCACTTATTATTTTGTCAACTCTACAACTCCACACTCGATTGATAAGGGCAACAAATTCAAAAGTCGACCTTACTACATGTTCGATTTCAATTAAGCATTACGTTCTTTTGATCTATAGTATTTCTTGACTATATCAACTCCTCTAGACATTATGAATAGTGAAACTGACAAGGGAGTCTTGAAACTGTCTCGGAATAGTCTTTTTGTAGCATACTATTCCGTACTTCTATAGATACACACTTTTCCAAAAATATATATATTGTTATATTCATTACTGTCCCTTCCAAGTTAGAATGTTGGTGACAAGAACTCGGATTTAATATATATATAAAGCTGAACGTCTGTATGTGTGTCTGGTCACATTTAGGCTCCTATATTGTTGATGATTATAGAAAACTGATCACATATAATGATAGAAGATGTATCGAGACACAGGAATGGGTATGTTTGATCTGGCATGATGATGATCCATTAAAATTGTGGGGTCTGAATACGCGCCTAGTCCACAAAGTATAGAAATAAAAAAAATTTTAATTAAAAAAAAAACGTTTACAAGTGTTTTTGATATAGATGTACATAAGAATACTTTGATAAGTATGTTTTAACTTAAATAGGGATGGTATAATAAAATTGTGGGTTTTGCGTTCGCGCCTGGCCTCCATAGAATGGAAACAGGTACAAACTTTAATACAGACTTTTCATATCTATCTGCGTAAGTATACTTTGATAATTATGGTTCAATTTGAAGAAATATGGTATAATAAAATTATGAGGTGTTCGTTTGCGCCTGACCTCCATAGAATGGAAATATATCACAAAGTTTAACAAGGTTTTTTTAATATAGATCCACAGAATATTGTGATAAGTGTTTCAGTGTGAAAAAGTATGGTATATTAAATTATGGGGTTTATCTATTTTATTGTTACTTTCATCATATTTTGCTTTGGTTTGATACCCCCAAATTCGAAGCTATCTCTTCAAAACCCTTCCTTTTCATAACCTATCATACTTTCATAAATCAGAGTCCATTTTCTGGTGGCTGTTTTTGAACCCAGTCAACGACGGGTACTTT